>NC_031777.1:20819603-21003513 GCF_001522545.3 Parus major | reverse complement strand
CCGTCCCCGTCCCCATCACGGGCACACGCAGGGATTGGACGCGCAGCCCATCGCTTTATTGCTACAGGAAAAGGCGACTGTACAAAAATAGAGTTTATCCCTCAAATTTTACAAATAATAGAAAAAGGGTGCGGGGTGCACGGGGCGCTGCACAGGGCTTCAGTGCAGCGCTGGGGTTAAATTACACCCGGCCCCCGGGGGCCCAAAGTCATAAATACGAGCTGCCGCTCGAGAACAATAAATAAATAATTTAGAGTAATAAATAGTTTAGTGCCACAGCACCACGGAGCAGCGGGGGGACCCTTCCACTACCCTGGGAATCAGGCAGTGGTGGGGGTCCCAATGGGTGTCTATGACCAAACACCCTGCAGAATACTAGGGGCTGCTGCTGGTCCTGGTGCAGGTGCCCCACTTCACAGTGGTGCAAATTGGCCCCACTGCATCCCAGCCCTCAGGGACACCCCTTCCTTGCACCACTGACCCCAGGGTGCCCGAGGGGACCGGCAGGTTTTGCCCCCTCTGAAGCTTGGGTGATGCTTGGCCCCTGGAGCGCACGTGCAGGATCTCTGCTGATGGACACTGGGCTGGAGACCCTTGGGAGTGGTGGGGATGGTCCATACTCTCTTCAGCTCATCTCCCAGGGCTGAGCCAGGGCACCTGGGTAGGACCCCATGTAGCTGGTGGCACCAGCTGCTTGGCACTGAGCAGGAGCGGGCTTGGCCACCCACACGGCAGTCACGACTCCATCTCACCTCGGTTCTTTGTGGCCACATAATAGCAGGGGCACCAGCCTCTGCCAGACCCTTGCTCTGGGCAACAGTGCCACTGCATGTGGCAAGCTGGAGTCTGTCAGCATGTGTTGAGCTGGGGCCAAGCCAGCAGCCCCCTCCTCAGCCAATACAGCTGCACTCAGCTGCTGAGAGCTTCTCCACTGTCTGCCATGTGTTCTCCACATCCATGAAGGACACAGCCTCATAGCGGGTGGGTCGGCAGCAGGGGTGGCTGAGGACCCGCTCCTGTGGCCCCGGGGTGATGAGCTGCTGCCGCAGCAGGCTGCCCAGCGTCAGGTCATAGTTGCTGCGTGCCCGGTGGCAGGACCCGCTGCAGTACTTGAAGAGCACAATCTCGTCCGAGTTGAAGCCCAGGCCCAGGTCACGCACCTTCACCATCAGGTTGCGGATGTGGCAGTTGCGCCCGCGGGTGCCCCGTGAGGGTTTCCGCGCCCCCTTTTTGGCTTTGCTGGTGCCTGGCGGTGAGCGCTCAGCACGCAGCAGCAGGTCCTCCGCCAGCTCTGCGGTGCCTGGGCCACCTGTTGTCGCGTTGTCCCCTGCACATGGAGGAGATGGCGCTGTCAGGACCCATCCTGCACCCATCGCCCTCCTTCTGAGCTGCTGGTCCCCACTGTGACCTACAGATCCCTCCTGATCACCCACCACAGCAATGGCTGGTGCCTGAGAGGGCGCGTGGGTGTGTGGGAAGATTCTTCCAGCCAAGAATCTTCTCATCTTCTCATTTCTAGGGCTCTGCATATGGCTTCCAGCATGAAGCTCAGGGCCCCCTTCTGTTGAGATCCCCTCAGCCTAGCCCCAAAGTGCAGCCAAGGCCCACACAGGCTGGGGCTCCCCACAGCAGCTCCCAACCCACTCATGCCCCACACACATGGGACTACCATGCCCAGGCTGGGGGCCCTGTCCCAAAACGCACCGTACAGCTGGCTCCAGGCAGCGGCAAGTGGTGCCTCCACACCATCCTCCACAGACAGGCTGGCAGTGGCCATGCCCCGTGGTGTGGGGGCTGCGTCCAGCGTCTCGTTGCAGTGTGGTGTTCGCAGGGTGCCTGTGGCCAGCCCAGCCAGCAGTGACAGGATAGCAAAGAACCCCCACAGTGTCCCCTCCTGCAATGAATCACAGCACAGCAGGGTCAGCCCTGACCAGGAATAAGGCTCCATGAGCTGGGGATGGGGTCATGCAGTCCTGGCCATTGCAGCCAGACAGACCTGGGCTCACCTTGGGCTGCAGGTGTGTAGCAGATCCTGCAGGCTTTCGCTCTGGTGGCTCCTGTCGCTGGTCCATGCTAGCTGCAAGCACAGAGGTTGGGGTCAGTGCCCACACAGGGTGCATATAGAGCTGACTGGCTGGGAGTTGGCACATGGCTCCCCTGTCCTGGCCAAGCATGCCACCCCCTCCCTTGCCCTCCAGAACCTCACAACACCTCCTGCACCCCATTCATGGTCCACCCCTACCCATCTCCTTTCCTGGCATAACCAGGCATCCTTACCACACCGAACACCCCTTCCAAGAGACTGGGCAGCTTGGGCAATCCAGCCTTTGTATCGCACCTCTCCTCAGGGGCAATGCAGCCATGTCCTTGTGTGAATAGCCTGGGATGCCAGGCTGGGCTCTGAGGCAGTGGCTGGGGCTGGGAGCGCTGTGCAGGGGGGGGCCTTTCCCATGGCCCTTCCCTGGGAATGTTTTTCTTGCTCACAGTGGGAGCCTGACCTTGAAAACTCCAAATCCATTAGCACAGGGTCCTTGGGTGCAGCCACCCCTTGGCCCCGCGCTGGTTCCCCAGGCTGCTGCCTACGCCAAGCTGGGACATGCAACCCCTGAGCAGCCTGGATGAGTGGGACTGCAAGGGGCATGATGGTCAGGCAGGTCCTGTGGGGACATAGCAGAGTATGGAGCACCATGCTGGGCTCATATTAGTCATTCACCCCAACACCACTGCTTGGCATCCCTGACACGCAGAAAGGAACTGCATCCCTGCTGTGCATGGTCCTGGCAAAGCAGCCAGCACAGTCTCAGGGGAGTGATGTCTCCCAGGAGGTGCTGGGGCAACTCCCTCCTGCAGCCACATCTTTGCCTCCTTCCCAGCTCCCCCCGGCAGTGCAGGGATGCCCCAGTGGCCACAGTTAGGACACCCTGGCTTTTGAGGGCTTTAGAAGTGGTTCCAAAAGGGGTTGTACCTTCCTTGGCCCATCTGCTGCATACTCTATCTCTCAGGACGGGACTGTCCCCTTGGAGCTTAGTGACATTCTGCACTCAAGAGTTCCTCCATCTCCTCTATGACTTTAGCTGTGCCCCAGCATGTCCCAATTGCTTCCACTGCAAAGGAAGAACGGGGGACAGGGACATGCTGAGGAGAGCATTCCTGACCAAGAAAAAGTGAAAACACATGCCTGGGCACTGCTGGGACAAGAAGAAAAAATAGTTTCTTCCAGTCCCTCTAGCATCTCAGGGGATGGTCCCCAAGTCCCAGTAGTGGAATCTTGATACCACCCTGCACTGGCCACACTGTGACAGGGTCTGTAGTGGGCGCTGCCAGGCCCATGTGCCCTCTCTAGCATCCATGCACCGGGAGGGATGTGCCCCCGGTGCCGCAGGGCTCGCACCGGCCCCCCCGGCCGCGCCAGCCGCCACAGCCTGGCCAAACACAGCCCACGCTGCACTTCGCTCCCGTGGCGGCCCGTGGCCCCACGCCAGCCGCTGCCGCCAGGTCACGGATTTCCCAGGCCGGCACCGCTGGAGAGGCCAGGCGAGGGTCCCTGTGCCCTGCTGGGAAGGGACGGACTCCCCGGTCCTCGCTTCCGCGGCCGGCCGCCCCGCTACGGCCCCTCGGCTCCAGCATCCCGGTGGGACGGGACGGGACGGGACGGATCAGCCGGTGCAATTCAGGCTTCTCCCGTCCGGCGGCAGCACGGCCCCGGACTCTGCAGCGGGAGCGCTGCCGGCGGGGCGCCGAACGAGGGCAGCCTCCCTTCGCCATCGGGAGCCCCAGAGCCGAAGCGACGGACGAACACAACCAGTGCCTCCTCAGACTCGGGGCCCCGTCCACGGGAGCAGCTCCTTGAGCGAACAGGACCGCAGCCCACGCCGGCCCCACAGCCCCGCTCGGCATCTGCTTTCGTCCAGCGCGGGCAGGGCTGAGCAAAGCACCTGAGCACCCCACGGGCGTGCCAGACCTGCACACCCCACAGCAGACCCCCATGTCCTGTACAGGGAAATCTGACTGAGATCTGCCCCAGACACGGCTGCCAGAGCTCTGCCGGGCTATTCATAGACACAGGGAGGCTTTTTCCCAGGGTCGGAACCGAGCTCATCCGTGTGAGCACCTGTCTGGACCTCCGCTACATGTGTCCCCCGCCCGGGGCTGAGCAACAGCAATTGCTGGTGCAATCCCTGAGCAAGCCACCTCACAATCACTAGTGCAGGGCCCGCCGAGAGCCCCGCTACGTGCCCCAGCACGGGGCGCTGGGGAAGGATGTCCCGTGGCTGCAGCAGGCCCCCGGGGGAGGCAGCAGACACTCGTGAAGTGCATCCGCACTGTTCCAGCGGGTGCCCCAGGCCCGCAGTGAGTGTCTCGGCTCTCGGAGTAGCTGTGCCAGCCCTGCAGCCGCGGGTCCCACCTGGAAGCGCGGGGGGATGCCCAGAGACCCCTTCGGGCACCTGCGGGCACCGGCGGAGGCCCTGCATCCCTCCGCCCCGACCCTGGCAGAAGAAGTGACGGGGGTCAGAAATCAGCCCCACGTATGATGAGAGGCGGGCACCCGTCCCGCAAAGCCTTGCACGACCTGGCTCGGACACGTGGGATACACGGCAGAGACCAAACTCGGCCCCAACTCAGGGACAGCAGAGCCGGGGGGCACAGGGTACCCCCGCCCCTTGTCTCTCGCCTGCCCACCGCCCGGGGCGCACACCTGTCCCACGTGCCCAACAGGCCGGGTGGGAGCCCAGGGAAGAGGCGGGAGACGCCGTCCCCGTCCCCCCGGGCGCCCACAGCGGGGTGCCCCCTCTCCTCGCCCCGGCAGGGAACCCCGGTCCCGCCGCGGCCGCCAGCGCTTCCCGCCGCCGGGTCGGGCTCGGCACCCTGGTAGCCGACCGGGGAGGACTTGCCTGGGGGGCAGCCCGAGACCCCTCACCGACCCTCGAGTATTGCCGGGAGGTGGGGGGCGAAGCGGGTTCCCCTCGTCCCCCCCGTAGTCCCGGTACGAGCCTCCGCCGAGACTCGGGGCCGCCGGCAGGCTGGGGCGGGCGCTGTCGCCCGCCACCCCGGCCCGCACTCACCGTGCCCGCGGCGGGGACCATCCCCCGGGCCGCCGCTGCCCCGCATCGCCTCCGCTCCCCGCCGCCCCCCGCCGCCCGCCGCCGCTGCGCCGGGGGGGGGCGCTGGCGGGGGCCGGCGCTGCCCCGCCGGCACCGACTCCCGCCGCTGCTCCCGGTGCCGCTCCCGCTGCGTCTCGGGGTGCGGTGCCGGCGGCGTCAGGCGGACGAGCAGTGCGGGGCAGCGGCGGCTCCATCCCGCTCCCGTCGTCGCTGCCGGTGTCAAATTCCAGCCACCGTCACCTGACCGGCGGGGCGGGCACCGGCACCGGGACCCCGACTCGCACTGGCACCAGGATACCAACCGGAACCCCGATCCGCACCTAGTGGCACCGGGACCCCGACCCGCACGGGCGCCTGGACCGCACCGGGATCAGGAGAGCACCGGAATCTCGCCAGCAGCAGGAGCCGCAGCCCAACCCGCTTCAGCACCGGCTTTTGCCGTGATCCGCACCGCCTCCGAGCTCCCGCGGAAACTCGCACCCCGCCGGGAACAGCACCGGGATCCCCGGAGGCACCCGACCCCCGCTACCGCCACCTGCCCGTCGGCCGACCTCCGGGCAGGCGGACCCGCAGCCCGCAAGGACGGACGCCCCGTGATCGGTGCTCTCTGCCCCGACAGCCCGGTCGCAGCACTGCCAGGACGGACACACGGACGCCCTCGGGGTGTTCAGCCCTTCCCGGAGCGCTCCGGGACCAGAGCCCCACGGGCACCCCACACCCACATCGGAGGGCAGAGCTCCGCGGGGGACCGCTTGCACACGTGGGGATCCGGCGGGGATGGGTTGTCGGGCAGGGTCAAGGCCATCCCGGCAGCTCCCGGCAGCTCCCGGCAGCGGCGGGGCCGGCCGGCGTCCCGAGCACCCCGATCTGTCTCGGGTCACCGATGTGCCTGGCGCCCGTGTCCGGCCGCGCCGGAGGAGGAGTCCGACCTCCCGCCCGCCCGCGCCCCGCGCCACGGTCCTCCTCGGCTGGGCCGCCCGCCACTGGGCTCCTTACCTCTGCCGTCGCCCTGCCTCCCTCCGCCGGGGCCGCCGCTGGCCCCGGGGACATGGGGGCCGGCTGGCGAGTCGAGCGGAGCCCGTGCGAGTCCTTACGTCACCGCCCGGGGCCCTCCGCGTCCATCCCGGGGCTCTCGAGTGCTCCTTGCGAACGTGCCAAATCCCGGGGCCGCCTCCGCTCGGCCCCGCTTCACACGTGCTCCCCTGGCCGGAGCTGATCGCCGGGACGCGCCCCGGGCCGGCCGAGCCCCGCGGGTCCGGCCCTCATGGCTGCGGGGTCCGAGGCCGCCCGGGCGGGCTGCGCGCCCCGCGGTGCCGCCGGCCGTGTCACCTGCCCCGGCGGCGCTCCGCCGCCTCGGCGCAACTCCCCGGCCTTATGCAACTCCCCGGCTGGAGCGGGGCCAGCGGCTCGGTCGCCGGCTGTGCCACGGCTGCACGCCGGTCCCCAGGTCGCCCCGACCCTGGGCCACCCGCGTGGCTTTAACCTCCTTCCCGCCGCCCGGCAGCCTGGGCCCCGCGGAAGGGTCGGATGGCCGCTCCTGCAGCCACCTGCGGAGCCGCCGCCTCGCCTGCTCTCATCTCCTCGGATTATCCAGCGCGGGGGTGACAACTCCCGCGTCCTCCTGCGACATCACCTGCCAGGGAGTGTGCGGGCACAGGCGGCGCCCACTAAGCCGTCCCTGCCAGAGAGCAGCAGGGACAGCGGAGGTGGCACGCGGCCCGGAGCTGCTGCTTCACCTGCCCTGGAGAGGCACCGTGTGGCCCCGGCTCCCCCCTTTTCACCCCCACTCCTGTCCTGGCACAAGGATCTTGACCTAGTCTGTGGTTATGGGTGGCTCCCTGACTGCTAGTGGTATTGCGTGGGAGCACGGGCTCTGCCCTGGGACTGGTGCTCCACCGCCGTAGCCTGGGGCTGCTCCTATCTGAGATGTCCTCGTGGGCATCGGAGGCAGTGCCCGTGGGTGCCTTGGTCCAGCAGAATTTTGGAGGCCCTGGTGCATCTTTGTGGTAGAGAAACAGCTGGGGGCGAGTGACAGGGAACAGGATCCTCTGCTTTGCAGGGCTGCAGGCTAATGCAGCTGACTGCTTGGAAAATTTCAGACTGAGTGGCATGTCCTGTTCCAGGTTGCCTGGCTGTCCTCATGGAGCTGCATCTGGCCACAGCCTTGCCCATACTAGAGAAGCTGCCCATGTAGAGACGACTGCCAATAAAGGGAAGGGCTGCCTTCCTCACTGAGAACCCTCAGGGCTTGGGGATAGCCTCAGGTGCTGGCTCAGCAGAGGGGTTACCCATCCCCTCCCACCCTCCCTACAGGTTGGGCAGGTCTTGAAGTCCCCAGGACATAGCCAGGAAGTTCTGAGGATGTGATGCTGATTGTATGCAGGGGGCTGTGTGGGGCATGGCACAGGGTATCCAGGGGAACCCATACAGGTGAGACTGATGTCCCCCATATGTGGAAGGGGTGGTTGTGAAAAGCCTGGCCTCTGTCCTCTTCCAGGTGTGCCCCCTTTGAGGCTGCTATCCCAGACAGCTGGAGGCACTGGCTCCCTCCTCTGTACTTTATTCTTGTCCTGGGAGACATAATCCTGTAGCTGCTGTCAGCCCCACTAATGTCCTACCAGCAGCACCTCCTCCCGGTCCCCCCACAATCATGGTGGCAGAGGATGGCATGTCCCAGCTATGTGCTTCAATCCCAGCACTGCTCTCCCCTCCTGGGCTCCCATGAGTATTGACTCTGCCCTGGGTATGCTGAGCATGGGTCAGGCTGCACAGGGTACTGGGGTGCAGGGCAGGCTTCCAGCTCCACAGGTCTCTAGACAGAGGGGTGACCTGCTCCCTGACTGCTGCTGGCACTGCCTGGCGTGGTACCTCCCAGGGCCCTGCCGGTGTCAGCCCGTGCTCCTGCACCCCTGGGGCTGGGTACCCCCAAGTGCCTTGTCTGGTCTGGAATAAGCCCTGCCGAGCCGAGGCAGGACCTGCTGTGACATCTGTCCCTAAAGGTGCCACCCTTGCATGTGGCAGGATGGGGGTGATGCAGACCAGCCAGATGGCAAGTCTGAGCATGCTGTGACTGCTGTCCGAAGCCATGGCTGGGTGTGACAAAACATACGTGGGAGAGATCTTGATGCAGGCTGTGTCCCACCTCAGCAGTGACGTGGCTCTTTCAGGGGTATCTCTGAACAAGTCTCCTTGTCTCAGCTGACCTGAACGTCCTTGTGTGCCCTGGTCCCAGGCTCGGTGCTCTTTTCCTCCTCAGACCTCCCAAGGCCAAGACAGGGCATGGGCCATCCCTGGGGCTGGCTCAGCCCAATGGCAGTGGTGGCCCTGCTCTTTTAATGCTGGAAAGAGAGGGGAGATGGAAGGTGGATTTCAGCTGCTCCAGCATCTCCTTGAAACCTGCAACCATGCATCAGGGAGGGTTGGGCAATTGCTTCTCTGGTGCCACATTGGTGCTAGCAACAACTCACCCCTCGTTTTTTAGAGGCTGGGAGGTCTGGCAGACCAGTCACTCACCTGGAAGTAGCCTTCCCATGCCTCCAAGCAATGGAACTCTCTCCAACATTATCCTGTGGGTCTGGGAGCCTGGTGGCATCACCAGTTTGCCTAAGGGGTTGCACTCCTCCAGCTGGGATTTGGCAGGTATGAGAGCTGGTCACAGGCTCAGTCCCTGGCTTCCTAAACCATTTCCTTTTCCAGGACACTGTGGTGAGAAGGTCACTTGGCTGGACACCTGCCTTTGTCAGGGCCGCACCCAGCCCGGTTGCTGCTGTGACCCTTGGCGGGAAGTCACCCTGCCGGCAGGGAGTTCCCAGGAGACTGTCACAACAGTCGTAGTCCCCAGCAGTCATAGTCACAGGCAGCTTGTCACAGGCAGGACAAGCTCTGATGCCTGTGCCTTCCAACATTAAATGAACCCAACCTGCAATCCCATCTCCCACCCCTCAAAGTCACCTGCAAGGAGGAGCACAGCCCTGTCCTGTCCCCAGCACCAGGCCAGTGGCATTGGCCAGCTGCAGCTCCTGGCAGCTGCATTACTGTTCTGGAGGAGTCAGCAGTGAAACCAGGCAGGGGACAGCCCAACCAGGGGAATCCCTCTGCCTCCCATAAAAAAGGCCCAAGGCAGCAGAAAAAAGAGGCCAGCCAAGCTTGTTTGATAGCTTTATTGCTTCTGTGATATGACTGAATTGATGTGACATAAGCCGGCTTGGAGGAGCCTGCAAGACTCTTACCCTCCCTGCCTAGAGGGGAAATTAAAAAAAAAGGCAGAAACTAAAACTAATTTTAAAAACTCATTGAGTTCTTGCATCTTGGCTTGGTATAGTACCGGCAAATGCACTGGCCTTTTTGAGACCCTGTGCAGGCTGTGCAAGGAGCCAGAGCCCAGAGGGGCCGGGCAGTGGCCCCAAAGGGGCTCCTGCGCTTTGGACACGTCTCTAATACTGCAAGTGACACACGCTTGGACTGAGAGCACACGCCGTGCTGGTGCCTGTGGAGCTCGGCGTGGTGGTTGCCTCCCTGCCAAACACTCTGGAAGCCCTTGCCCGTGTCCAGTTCTGCCCCTACCCACCCCAACTGTGCCCATTTGACACAGATGGCCCTGTCCTGACACCTTCTCCCACTCCCAGCAGTGCTCACACCGAGGGGCAGCACAGTGGCTGGGCAGGGCCTCTCCACTTCTCCCTCAGAGGAAGGAGACACTGGAAGCCCAGAGATGTTGGGATGAGGAATGTTGGGCTGGATCCCACTGCTGCCTCATGTTTCCTGGCCATGGTGCTTACCTTTGGCACATGTGAGCTTGAGGTCACAGCATGGCCAGGCCTAACAGAGTGAGCTGGTGGTGGGAGCCCAATGCCAGTGTGGTGGGCACTACCACAAATGCACAAGCAGCTCATGGTGTGGTCAGCACAGCAGCAGCAGCAGCTCCTGTCCCCCAGAGCAGTGTGTGCAGGCTGGCCTGTAGGTCCCCAGACCTGCTCCCTGCACTAGCTGGAGCAAAACCCACTGTGGTCATGGCCCCTGATCTTCCTGTGTTTCCCTGGGCTGTCTCTAGGCAGGTTCCCTGCCACCTGAGTGTCCTTTCTGCACCACAGCGCATCAGAGGCACCAGGCAACCCCGCTCTATATTTAGGCTGTGGAGAATTCCCCTGGGCTCTCCCTTCCGATCTGACAAGGTGAGTCACTGCAAGGGAGAGGCCAAGACTCGCATCCGTCCCACTGACCCTGCTCTGACCCGCGTGCACCGCTCCGAGCTGCCAGGACTGCAGCGGTTCAAGGGCGGGAGGTGGCTGCAGGTGCATGTGGGGAGGCAGCCAAAAGAACAGCACCCAGGAGCAAAACCCAGTGCTGTGCACTGCTCCTGGAACTGGAGCCCCATCACCCAGCCATGGGCTGCTCTGTGGTGTCAATGAGCTAGATGAGAGTCTTGGTCCCCAAACACTCTTTCCTTCTACATGCAGGTGGTCCTGACCCACCACAGTCCCTCTGGGCCATGCGCTCAACTATTCAACTTGGACTCCTCTGGCTTGAAACCCCTGTCAAGTTGGAGGGAAGGGCTCGGAGTCACCTTCCTGGTCCAACTTCCCATCAGGACCTGTTCCTGGCCGTGGTGGAGAGCTCGGATGAGTAGTGTCCTTGGACCTGGAGCCAGTCAATTCGTAGATAAAAGTGCCCTGTAGCTTTGTAGTGTTCAATAAAACTAGTCATAATCAAATTAATGCCATCACAATCCTCTGTGAGGGTGCTTCCCCCAGTGGGTGGAGAGGAGCCCAGTACAGACACTGAAGGCTCTTCCCTCCTCCTTCTGGATGCAGCTGCCCACTCTGCCATCTCTGCTCTCTGCAGCCCATGGATACAGCCCTAGGGCTCTCCTGGCAGCTGGTTAAAGCACCAAGACAGAGAGTGAGTGTCAACCCTTCCCCAGCCACAACTTCAGCCAGATCCAGACCAAGCATTCCCATTGCCAGCAGGCTGGGACTCAACAGAAGATGATCCCAAGTCCAGGCCAGCACCCAGGAACTGCAAAGGTAGTGTTGCCTGGTGAGAGCCATAGCAATCCATGGACTTCTCAAGAACAAAAAACAAACTGGAAGATACTTCAAAGGAGTATCTGCCACAGCATATGCTCAAAAACCCGCTGGAAACCTCACAGAGCATCCTGACAGGAGGCATGTCCCTGGGGAAACATGGACTGCCTGGCTGGGAGGCCAGAGCAGCGAGGATGGGACATGGGAAGGGTGAAGGGAAGGAGAGCCTCCCAGCATGCCTTCTGTGGCCCACAAGCAGCAGGATCTTTGAGCTGTTCCCAGATGACAAGGGAAAGAGCAGCCACAACAAGAAGCTGGGCAGGACTTGCCCCTGAGCAAGCTCCTTGGCTACAGGCATAGCAGGCAGGAGAGGCTCCTGAGGGGTACATCCCACACCGGTCTGTAAGCAGCACTCAGTGCCATGTCCTGGGAACTGCCTCTGTCTGCAGCCTGGTCTCGTCTGCCCCACACCCAGGTCACTGCCTGTTCCTCCTGCACACCCCCTTGAGGGTCTCAGGTCCAAGGTCACAGTCCCTGCAAGTCAGTGGGTGCAGAGTTGGTCTAGGGGAGCCATGTGAGCCCTGCTCTGAGCATTCCTTGCCCATGCCAGGGTCACGCTCCCTTCAGTCCAGAGCAAGGCAAACTGCAATCCTTGTGCTATGTCAGACACAGTGCCAGGACCATGAGCCCAACCCACAGCCCTCTGGGATCCCCCTCCATGGACTCCAGCACCGGCTGGCTGTGTGCCAGTGCCTTGACACCCAGGTACTGGGACAGTGCCTGTGGGTGCACTCCAGCCTGCCCCAGGCTAGGAGAGCACAGGGGCCATTCATTCCCTCACATGTTCCAGATGTAACCATTCATTCCCTTGGCAATCTCCTTTCTGCCCACGCTCTTCAGGTGGATGAGACCACCCTGCTGCCCTTGCACTTGGCCACGTTGATCAGTTTATTCCAGCTCCCCTGAAATACGTATACAAATCAAATGTGCAAATAGTGCATCTTGGGACGGCGAAGGAAGGATGTGCTCCTGAGAGCAGGAGGAGCAGCAGTGCTAGAGCAGCACAGGAGGAGCTTGGAAATGGAATGAGCAGGGGCCAAGCAGAGGGTGACAGTTCCCATCGGGTTCCATTATCACTGAGGTCACACGTCGCTTAAATAGGGAACATGATCGAGTCTGGAACGTAAAACAAACATCTTCAGCAGTCTGCTCTCAAACTGTAAAGCTTGAGATCTCCGCTCAAGATCTGACCTCCTTCCAAAGAATAAATTACTCCCCTCCCACACAAAACCAAAGCAAGATGCTGTCCAGAAACAGTGACACCAGTCTGCATGGACTCCACGGGGGCCCTGCACAGCAGGCACAAACCAAGAGGCCTGAAAGCCTTGAGCACAACGGGGCAGGCTCCTCTGCATCGTGACAGGCAGGAAGGTGCAGAGGGTCTGCTGTAGGCGGAGAAAGCCACTGGCTCCCTGCTCCACCTTGGGGTCAGGGCAGAGGCAAATGGCTATGAAGAACACAGCCAAGTCAGTGGCTGTTGCTGTTGCTGCCTCTGTGGAGGAAGCGAGGAAAAAAATGCAGAAAAACAAACCCATGCTCATCTCCATCCAGAAGCTCCACGTGAGAGGAAGCCATCATTTTCCCTTCGAATTGTCACCAATGGCACCGAAGTTCTGGATGGATTTGTTTTCCTGGGGAAAGGTCTGAGGCCAGTAACAATGCAGATGGAGAATGAAGAGGCCTGTTTTTTCGCAGGGCTGTGCACAAGCAGACTTTGCCTTGTACCTTGGTATTTCTAGTATGGTTCCAACAGTCTTTTAAAAAATAATACTTTGTACATTCAGGCTTTGCTGCCTTGGGGCAGCATCACCTCCCATTTGGCACTAATTGTTTTATTCACAAACCTTTCTTCTCTCTTCTGAGTCTTTCCTGGCTAATTCAGGATGCAGAAGATCTGTCTGTGATGCAGAGTTCAAGAACTGTCCACTCAGCCCCTTGCCCACCTCCTGCCAGCTCTAGGCCTGTAGGTGGGAGATGTAACCCTCGTGCAGACTGGCAATGCAAGAGGGTCTTCCCAGAGCACCTGGGCATCTCTGTGTGTCTTCAGTGAGGTGGGATTCTTGCAGGGGGCTGCCAGTGCCTGCTCCCAGAGCTGCAGCGTGTCTTTGTTTCCTCCCTTGGATGCAGTGGCTGCAGCCACTCAAATCCCACTGGTTAGGTCAGTGATGACTCGGGCTTTCACCAGCTTTCTCAGAAATTCCTTCTCCCGCTGGATGTTGTGCGTCCAGGACTGGAAGAAAATGAGAGAGACAGGAGGTCAGCAGCTACCCTGGCCAAGCATGCTCCTGTTCCTCATGCCTGGGAGACTGTCAAGGACACAGATCCTGCTGTAGGTCAGAAAAGCCCTTGCACACCAAGGACCTTCTCTTACATAAAGCTGTCACAGTCAGGGTCAGACCTGTGTACCTGAGGGAGTAAGTTTCCCCACAGGCTGGGGGAATTTTTTTGGTATGGTGACATCTGGGCAATCCAGGTTCTTTGGGCAGATGTGCCCTCCCAAGCTATTGCACAGAGGAGCCCAACAGCACAGCACTGGTGATGTTCTGTGCCAGGGAACAGAGCTGGCAGAGGACACAATGGCAGGACATGTACCCACCACACACAGCTCCCTGCCAGCCCATGGCAGTGCATCAGGGTGCATGCAGCTGAAACACCCCAAGACCATCACCACCAAAGCTGGCTCTTGCTTCTGCTAGCCCTATCAAGAGGGAATCACGACCATCACCACCAAAGCTGGCTCTTGCTTCTGCTAGCCCTATCAAGAGGGAATCACATGCTAAAGTTTACTCTAACACAATGTGAAGGGTGAAACAGCCACATCTCCCAGCAGGCAGTTCAGAGCAGTGATTGCTATAGCTGGTGTCACCCCATGCAGATGTGTTCCCTGCAGCAGGCTTGAGCTGGGATCACAGCATCTGCCATCACTCCCCTGTGCTGGGACTACTGAAGCACTTAATGAAAGCAGGAAGTTTGCCACACCATGGAGCCCAAACAGAACAGGGAAAAGCAACTTTCCCCAAAATCTCCCAACAGGACAAGAATCACAATACATGATTTTGTCACAATGCTCTGGTCAGCAGGAAATCTGAGCTCTAAATACAATCTGGACCATCACAAAATCACTCTACAGGAGCCTCCCTGACATGGCCTCAAACCAACAAAGCATCAGCCCCATGAGCTCACTGAAGGCACTCTGTCATAGGTATCAAAATCCAGTTTACCCACTGCCAAACCATGGGCACCTGCCTGCAAAGCACTGGTTACATCATGCACAATGTGCATGTGGCTCTCCTGTCATCCTGCTTGTCCTGCCCTGTCCTGTCAGGGACAAGCAGTTCTCAGCCGTCACTGCTGTGTGGCACTGACAGCCCCGGGCATGACATGCACACAGAGGGCTGACAAGAGGTTCAAGGCACTGAAGGTCCCTCTCTAGATCTCCAGCACATTTTGGGAATATCTTTCTTGCTCCTACTGTGCATTTACAAGCCACTTCCATCCCCTCAGTGCAGGTAATGACAACAGTTAAAGCTGCTAAATAAACTTCAGGCAGGTATTACCTTATAACCTGTGTTCAAAGGAAGTCTTTGCCTTCCACTGCATCCAGTGACACTGTTACCTGAACTCTGGAAAGGCTACACCACTACTGAGAACAGGACCACACATGAGAACTCTGTTGGTGCTTTTTGGGACTCTGGAAATGCATAAGGCCTTATCTCTAAACTGAAAAGATGCTACCCTGAAACAACTCATTGGTTGGCTTCAGCTAATGTAAAAGCAGAAACTGAAAAGTTTCTGGGGATAAGGGTAACAAAGGCTTGTAAAAGGAAAAAAGCATCAGTTCCAGAAACCAGCAGTGGGAATGATGGCAGCACAGAGAGAGCTGTGAGAGCAGGGCTGAGTGTGTGTTGGAGCCAGAGAGCCAGGATCCCCAATGTGCTGGAAACAGTTCCACATGTGGCATGTCAGCTGGGAGCCCTGGGCTTGGCCCCTGCCATGCAGCAGTGTCACTTCTGCCAACACAGCCCCTTGCTAGGAGGGCTCAGCCCCGGCAGAGGCAGCCGAGTGTGCGGGTGAGCTCCTGCCCACAGCCAGCCAGCACTGCCTGCTGGCACAGACACCACGCTGGGACACCAACTCTCAGGGCATTCACTTGCATCTGGCTGGGCTTGTTGTTAAAACCTGCCTGGAGCCTGGTACCTCATAGCACAATCTGAGCCCTCCTCCACACCTTTCAGCCTCATCATAGGGTATGAGAAGTCAACTGGTTTCGGCCAGGACAACCATTTGTGTTTGTGATCTTTGTACAGATGAACTGGGGAGGCAGCCACTTGTAGACAAACTCAAACCACCTAAAACATCACCTCAGGCCACGTGCAAGTGCCTTATCTGATGGCAAGAGGAAATTTGCTTTGTGAAAAGTACAAGTGGAGCAGGAATTTAAATCCAGGAGGTAGATGACAAAACTTTGGGTGATACAATTGCAGTCTCTCACATTACAGCTAGGTCTGGCTCCAGCACTCACCGCAAAGCTGTTGGCAGGACCCACCAACCTGTGGCTGCTCAGCATCCAGGCTGCTTTATACCCCAGGCACTGCCACTAACTCCTTTTTACAGGCAGACAGCCACACAAGAGGCAATTCAGCCTCCCACCTGGGCCAACATGGGCCCATGGATCTTAGTGATGTCCACATCAGTACTCTCTAATGTTTTGTGGTTAATGTAAGCCCACAGAGGAAGAGGTTCCCTCGTGAGAACAGGCTGTCATCCCTCCCAGAGCACCATTAGGGCACTCAGTGTGGTGCTGCTCCCTCATCGCCCGACAGCAGCACGGGCAGGAGGGATGAAGCATGTCTTCAACACCAGCTCTGGTTACTGATTGCAGGAGAGGGACCCACCCCACTGACAGACAGAGCTGATCAGATGAAGGAAGCTGTGTTCCAGCACTAGCAGCAGCAGTGGGGAAAAGAGCCAGAGCAGTTTCCTCAAAACTGACAAGAAAACGGGCACCTCAGTCCCATTTCTCCAACAGGAAAAGGCAACAAAATCCACCCTAAACCCCAGAAGGTTTCAGGGTGTGTACATTTCAAATAGCACCCTAGGTATACACATCAAATAGCACACAGTGCCAGCAGAAAACTCCAGCTCTTTTCTTGTCAATCTGCATCTCAAAGACAGTGATGGAGCAGTTTGGAGCATTCACTGTCACCTCCACCTTCCTGTCCCTGCACATCACCACCTCTGCTGCAACCTGGCAGACTGGCTCTACCCTCTCTCTCCCCTGCTGCTCTCATCCAGAGCAGCTTCCACTTGCAGAGTCAGAAAGGCTGTTTGCCTGAGCCACTGGTTGGAGTAATGAACTTGGAGAGTTCCAACAGGAACATCCCAGGAGGCTCCAGACCCCATCCTGTTCTCCAGGGATCAGGCTAGGATTTCCTGCACTTTGGGTCTCTCTCTGAGTGGTGGATGTTTGCTCTTTCCAGTGGAGAGAGAAGCAGAGGGAGCAGAGTTAGTCTGCCAGCACTGTTGTGGCTGCTCATCCCAGGGAGGTCACAGTTATTAGGTGAAAATCTATCATCAGTTAAAGGCACCTTTCAGGGTTATGCAAATGCAGCAGCCTCAAACCACCTATCCTTTTTATCTTGACAATTCCACAAAGAAGCACAAAACATCATCTGTCGCTTCAAGAGAAGCAAAGTAGAATATTTTAAGCCTAAGCAAATGTTTCAGAGACCAACCCAGGAGGAAGGTAAGCTCCCCATCTGTAATCAATTACTATCAGGGAATGCCTCAGCTTCAGACCACATTAGTCTTATCAGGCATGCTGCAATTAAAATACAGGAAGGCTAAATTAGAGTGAAGTCAATGAGGAATGCATTCAAGAAAAACAGCAAGTTGTAGAGGAGTTTTGCCAGTTCTGTTACATCCTCTGCATTTCTGCATGTCAGCAGCACTTCTCCACAAAAACCTGCCCAGAAACCACAGCAGAGCAAGAAGCACTATTTCACTGGCAACAGTCAGTTTTCAGTCTCCACTGGTGCTAATTTATCTTTGTCTTTAATCTGCATTGCCTTGTCTCTAGAGCTGCTTAATTTTCATCATCAGACTGGCCCACTCTGCTGCCCCTTGGGATTCCCAAGTACTGAAACAAAAGGGATGGCTGGGGACCCTCATCTTGTCTTTAGGGGATTTACTCACAGCTCCTTTATGCCCAGTCATTCTTACATCAACTTTAAATTTCAAACAGCTGTTTTTGCTCCTGCTTACTCTTAATACACACACACAGAGAAACTGTATCTCTTTTCAGTCTTCATTTTACCAAGTTAAACAAGCAATGTCTTTCTTCTACCAAAACAAGCTGTTCATTTACACCATGAAGACTTGGAAATTTCACAGAATTATAGTAGCTCCCTCTGTCCCTATTTACTCAACATTTACTTCTAGTGATCTTGAAAAAAAAAGCTCACCAGTGCATCTTGCAGAGGCAATTCCCTTACTCAGGAAGAAGTCCTTTCCTCTAGTCTTTACAGAGGTGTATTTGTCTTTTTTTTTTGTGCCAGTAACAATCTGGCAGCCTGAATTATTCTGTAATTTATTTGTACCTATCTAAGCACTGTCCTCCTCTGCCATTGCCAAAAAATGCTATCTCAAATTAGAGTCAAATGTATGTTATTGCCCCAAATAGCACAACCTTCCATTCATATTCTTAGGTTTCATGCCACTTGATTCACTCCTGTTCTCAAGGTGTTCAAGGCCTTCCTTCACGGTATTTTGATCCTCCCTTGTATTGGCCACACCTGGTTTTGTCTCATCACAAATTCCACTCGCACACCATTGCCCTCTGTGCCAAAATTCATTAAAGCAAACACTAAACATGACCTCCTGCAGAGGAACTCCCAGCTGTCCATTCAGTGCTGCTTTTTGTGTTCTCTCTTAGAGAGACTATTCATGTACAGGTGTTGCACCAAACCATGGCTTCTGAAACTTAACCAATAATATCTCACACAGCACAGGATTGCATGCTTAACTGAACTTCTGACAGGCAGGACTGCTACACTTCCTCTGTCCCAAGAATATTTTTTTTAAAAATCAAATAAAGATATTAAATTAGTTTTTGTAACCTGCCTTTGGTAAATCCATGTTGTGTTTGCTTTCAGGATTTAATTATTCTTTCATTTAAACCCTGCTCTGAAGTTCTGAATAGTACCTCTGAGGTTTGTTTAAGAGTTCTGAATTTGACAGGATTATTTTCCTTGACTTGCTCTCATACCCACCTCCCACCCCCCCACCAAAAAAAAAAGGAAAAAAGAGGTATTATGTCCACTACAAGCTAATCCACTGGAACCTGATAGATTTATTGTGGACCTTTTCCTCTGGACTTGCAGCTTAATTGGCTCAAAGTGGAACAGAGATCTCTTGGGCTCTCACACCTACTGCATTAGCTTTAACAGCTTTTGCCTTTCAGTGCTGACCCAGTAATTTTCATTTTCTGTGAACTTCACACCGTAAGCGACCCTTTCTCTCACATTCATCATATAATCCTGAGAGTGGTAAAATATATATTCATGTGGTTCTTACTTTAATCCTGCTTCCTTCACCTCCCTGGATGTCAGTCTTGATAATTCTTTCCTTGCCTCCTTATTAATTGTTTGTCAGTGACACTGTTCAGTATTCACTAATTTTCCTTTGCAACATCTAATTGAACTTGATTTTTGCCAGTTTCTACTTTGTCTGTTCCAACCATTAGGACTGAAGTCTTCTGATGATCTTCCTTACTCCTCTATTACTTCTAACACCACTTTGAAGCAGTTCTTTATGGAGTTATATTTACAGCCTTTTCCTGTCAGTTTTCCCCTTGCTGCAAATAGGAATCACAGATAATTAATGTACTTTCACAAACAAGACTTCAAGTCTACAATGAGTCCACGAGCTCTTCAGTGACTCTGCTTTTAGTAGCCCATTCTCCAAGGCTAGAGAATAGGCTTTCTCCTAAATTCAGAGAGGTCAGAGTCTGCACTCATGTCCCAATTCCACTGAGCACCCTGCCACCACTGCTGAGTCTAAATTCAGCCTGCTTATCAAGCTCCCTCCTTTTGGGAGCAAAATCTGAGTTATATCATCCCTTCTGTTGACCTTACATTTAATTTAACCATGAAGGCACTTGATCAAAGGCTATTTCTTAAAATGCCCTTCTGCAAGGTCTTCATACATGGTAAAATCAGCTGTCAAAGGCCCACAGCTCTTCTTGTGCCCTCCCAGCTGGTGAGAAGAGCTGTGCCAGCCACTGTGCCTGGGAATACCTGGGCTCTCCTTTGACAGTCCCACTGTACATCCACGACAGAGCCACTTCTGGGGGCACCCAGCACCCCACAGACATCTGTGTTCAGTGCTGGGACCAGCAGCTGGGCTCTAACACACCTCTGTAGATCTTTTACTGACTTCTCCTACTGAGATCTTGTCCAAGCCCCAGTTCTGTTTTTGTCCATTCTACAGCCTTCCTTGCTGTTCTTAGCGCACGGTGATATCCTGAGCGTCACCGTACTTCTGTCCTTCTGAGCAAGGCAATACCTGGGCTCTGGTCAGGGCTGCTATTCCAACAATCTTTTCCAGATTTCTGTTATATAGACACACAGTCCTTATGCACAGGAACAGCATGTGAGGCCTTTGCTCAGCCCCAACGCTGTCAAACAGGTGGCTTTTAAACAAAGACAAAAATGTATAAACTTCATCAGTCATCACTGCCGGCCCCAAGAAAAAGCACTGCCCTTTCAGAGGTGCCCCTGCCCCAGCCCCTAACCTCCCCCTCAAAAGCTGACCTCCATTTCAGTCTGCACCACTCCTTGCACTGCAATCACAATTCATCAGCCAGGCTCCAATAGCCATGTTTTCAGTCTATAAATCACCACGCCAGACATCTGCCCGGCTTTCAAAGGAGTTTTGTTCTTCTTGTTGGCTACCACAAACTTTAAGGTACTTGGAAGCCTGAAGCAGCCCTACCACCCCCTCCCAAGCAACTTGTGTTGATTTAAAATGCAAAAGGCGGCTTCACAGAGAGAGCCCAGATGATGATAAAGCACCATTGTTTGTGCCTTTATGGTTCAAGACTCCAAACTCGATGTTTGTGGATTACTCTGAGAGGTAGCTGCTGTTGGGGAGAGACAGAGACAAAGCTGTCTGTCACTGCATGCTGCAGGCCACCTCCCCTGGCCCTTGTGACAGCCCTTACACAGGCTGAATGAGAAGTGTTACAAGATGGTGTCCTCAGCATCCCACAAAGACCTGCTGGGGAAGGGGCCAGTGATCAGAAAGAAGCCATCAAAGGCTGCCAGCCACCTCCCCCTCAGGTCAGGCAGTGAGTCACTGAGGTGCTGGGCACAGCTGTTTCAAAGGAGCTGACACCTCCAACAGCAGTGCTGGTGCTTGACCTGCTTCTCCAGTAAAAGGGAGACACGACAGCAGCTCCACTGTGGGACACAAGCGCTGCAGACAGGCTCTGGATCAGCAAGGGTGGCTTTTAACCGTGAATTACCCTTTTAACCACTCACAAGCGTGTGAGGCAGTCTGCAGGCAGCTGCTGAGAAGACAGCCCAGGGTGTTTCCTGTGTGCTATCTGAGGTAACTCCTTGCCCATGTCCTTGCTCCTGCAAGAAATGACCAGGGGATAGAAGCTCACCTCTGGATCGTAAGGCTTGGGAAGATTGTGTGCTGGGGCACAGCACATGGAGGAGAGATGCTGGGAGCCTGTCTTGTGCTTCGTTCCCATGATTTAGCGCAGCCTCTGGCTCTCTCAGTTTCATAAGCTCCTTATAGATCTGTTTTTACTATTCTAAACAGTCACTTTCCCATCCTTAAATAATTTCTATTTCACTCTATTTTAAAATTATTCCTTTTCCTCACCACCATTTCCACGTTTCCTTCACTATGTTCCCAGTGGGTCTGACACTTCTACATTAATAGAAGACAGTGACCTGTGATAAAAATACATTTTTATGGAGTGCTTGGACAGGAAGCATTACAGGACCTGAGCAGGACATAAAAATACAATAAAGTATATGAAAATCCAGCTCTGATAGATTCATTGCCATGAAAACAGAAACAAGTGAGCAGATACCTTGGCAAAGACTCAATTTTTTGTGCAGCATTCATGGAAGCAGGCAAGGGACAAAAGCTGTTGCAAAGTTATTTGGAATAGGGAAAATAGTGATTGAACAGTGATGACACACTTGGACATTCTACATTTTGTAAGCTAAAACAAAGAGATGGGATAAGAGCTGAAAAATCACCTGTGAGAGTTTATATAACAGCACTGGGTCTGTTGGACAGTGGAATCCCAGTAACAGATCAGAGAACACAGTTTGTCTTGACACCACCCAGAAATCTCCTGCTGAAGTGCAGGCCAGGACTCTGCACTCCAGCCATGATGGGGAGAAGTTGAGAGCGCAGGGAAGAAAGTGCTGGACAGAAGAACTGACCTTGAGGTACAGTTTTAATTGCATTGATGTTTCAGCTCACACCTGAAACTGAAAGCACCACCCCAGTGTGCTTCCAGAACTCCAGAGCACACTGAAGAGCAGAAAAGGGTCTCCTCCACCAGCTCTGCCTGGACATACCCTGGCCAGAGTACACTGAGCTACCCAGGAGAGAGGGTAAAGAAGCTATCCAGCACTAAATTGGAGAAACTGGAGAAATGAACTCTGATGAGCATTCCCAAGGACAGGAGAATCCATACATGTTTGTATCCATACTACTGAACAGAGCCCCAAGACCATACACTTCTTGACTATTAATGGTGGTCAAGCTCCAGTGCATCTGCCTCCTTGCAGAGCCTTTGCTCCTGGGCAGGAAATGCCTGCCCAGCCCTCAGGAGTTGGAGATCCTGGAAGACTCAGTGTAGGCAGCTGGCTTCTGTGGTAGCAATAGCAGAACAATCTTGGACCTTGAGAGCTTTTACTCCTGTGGGGAAAGCATGGGCTGAGCTAAGCTGTGGACTGGGTATGCCTGTTTCTCCTTTTGGAAATTCAGCTGCCAGTGCCACAGAGCAACAGGAAAAATCAGGTTCATTTCCACAGAGATTTTATCATCTCAGTCTTGGCATGGGAGAGGCATCTCCACCCAGCTGTGAGCAAGTGAGTGCATTTTGCCGGCTTTTTTATGTAATCAGAACAAATTACTTGGAGATGAGTCACAGGGTTTCAAGGGTGTCCAGAGAGATGTCAAGCAGCCGCAAGTGTAAATCAGTGACACACCTTGCTGAGAGGACTCCTGCTCACCAGCAGGCCCATTTTCCCTGCAGATACCAGGCAAGGGAAGTGGCTTGAGGGATATTACCCAACAGGCTCCCACAATCCACACACACATGTGGCATCTGCAGACCCAGGACACTGCTGGTGTTTATATTTCCTCTGTAAAGAGAGTGATGTTTTCAGGGTGGAGCTGGAGTGCTTCCCTGCAGCTGCTCTCTAGGCTTAAACACTGAAGATTTAAGGACATTCAGGCTGGGGGAGTTTGGCAGTCATTGAAGAGATTTGAACTTCAGAAAGACAGGTTCTGCCCCACCAAAGCCTGGTCAAACTGCAGAGGTTCTTACCTGGGACTGTGCACAGATTCATTGTGGTGGAACAGCTGCTTCCCATTGCAGTTGTTTCAGTGCTGTGATGATGCTATGATAAGTGAACCTGTTCTATTCCCCTGCCCAGGAATGAACACTCCAACCTCCATGGATCTGCAGGCCCGAGGACAAAGATGACTCCTGCATAATTTCAAGGCATAGCCTGCTTCAGTGGCTTCTTTAGAGGCTGAAATATAGAAGAGGACCAGGAAGATCTAGGCCTGGACACAATCCCAGAGGTCCAAAGTAACACTGAGAAAAATCCTGTAGACACTCTTGGACCTCTGGGTGTCAGAGCAGATGGAACAGACAAAAACATTGGTGTAGCTTGGTTCTGGGTCAGTCTTCTTTCACTAATGCCAAGGGCAAAGTTTGACACAAGGTACCAGTGCAGGCCAGCCTCCCAATTTGCAAGGTGTGTGCAGGTCTTCAATCAAGCAGATGCTTCCAATCTGGAGTGGGGCAAATCTCTATTTCTGCAGTCTTTGAAGGCAACTGCAGAAGACAGAACCTAGCCATTATGCCCTTCACCTTTCAACTTCACCCTCAGATGACTAACAATTACCAGCTACCATTAATATTAAATAGGAGAGAAAGAAACGTGATCCTCTCGTTGCTCTTCACATTCCACAATATCACAAACAATTTGTCATATTGGGAGGGGCAGAGGCAAGAGGAGCATTAATTATTGATACTTGGGAACAGATGGCTTTTCTTGTACCAGGGCAGTGAAATGTAAGAGGAGCCTGTGGGTGAGGATGTGAGGATTAGATGGGCAGACACATATCAGATAATCAGCCTTCAAGTGGAACAGGAACCTTCCTCCTAGAACCAGCTCCAATGGGCTGCAGAGCTCTCAACAACAGCCCCGGCTGCAGAAACAAATCCACTGACATCTGAATTACTGAGGCTTCACCAGAACCTTTCAACGCTCCCTCACCTCTGTACAGAACATCCTGGACATGACAACTGATGGCTTCCAGACAGCAGAGGCCTGGCAAATCAGGCACCAGCTGCTCTCTCTAGGAGACTTTATTGGTTACATTTCATGTGTTCATCCTCATCTGTCCTGTGTCATACAATGTCTACTCCTGAGACCACACACAGTGCCCAAGAGTGACCTCCTCCAGTCTTCCAATGGCCTTGGATCCCATTTGGGGTGCTGGCCTCCAAAATCAGAGATCCAAGTGATGTGGATCTGAAACTTCAACCAGAGACTCTGTTAACCAACTCTTTGCCAAGTCCCATTGATTCGTGTAAGGATGATGAGCAAGAAAACTTAATTTTTGTCAGCCGCGGTGGTGTCCTTGAGGACAGAGACACACACCAGGTTGTAAAACAAGCTTGGCAAGGACACCTGCTGTGGGTGTCCCCATGTCCAAAAGCTGACCTTGGGACTGACATCCTTATGAGACAGGAGGAACAACTGGGCAAGAGTGATTCTCCACCAAAGGCAGCTGATTCACCAGAGTGAAAACAATGGTACCAAAAGCTTCTCCTGAAACTTTCTTGAAGAGTCTTTGTACTCCCTGCTGGATTCAGACATCTGCAGCCTGACTGTTCACTCTGGCATAGTTGTCTGTTTGCTGGAAGACTGAGGGACCAGCTGCACTGCCTCAGAGCTGGGCCTGGGGAGCTCAGGATCCTGTCTGGCAGTGGTTATAAGCGGATGCCCAGAACTGGGCAAGCCAATGGTGATACCTCCTCTACTACTGCAAAAGTTATATTCCGTAACTATTTTCCATTCACGGATTTCACAAGCCAGATATCACCTCCATTCAATTTACATCTCTGGACATACCCCTTAAATCCCAAATAGGCACTCATTTTCCCCAGTAAGGACTGACTAAATCTGTGGTTACTCCACTGAGCTAAGCAGATTCTCTTGCCACCTCCACTGGCCCAGAAAGTACCTCAGGACCAAAATGTCAAGTCCCTTGGTATACTGAAGAGCTCCTCACTGCCTTTTCCTAAACTCTGTTCTCTTAGCCTCTACCGAGAGCTTGTTCCAAACTTTCATTACTCTGATAATTCTCATTTCTCAAGCTGACTAATCACTGATTTATAATTCCTCTCAGTCTGCCTAGGGTCATGCAGCCTGCAGTCTGTGAGAATACTAAGACATGTACAGTCTTGTGATTTGGAAAAACACAACTTCCCAGCTTTCCTCCTGGTCTGAATCAATGGTAAAATGCTTGAGGTGAACAAATGCCAAGTGCCAGGAGGCAGCTACTGCTCATGAACAATACAACTTTTCACAGTGTGGAGTAGGATAGAACAAGATTTCCTATCCAGAACGATAGAGGAAGAAGCAATCTTAGGAAGACCTGGGCCACATCTGTGCTGGGAAAGAAGGAGCTCTCCCAAAAAAGCAGCAAACCTTCCCACTATAGAAGCTTTGACCAGTGTCCAAGTTTGCTTTAGTTTGGTACAGGAAATGGACAGACCTTAAGGCATCTATGCTGCTGCATTATTATACCAATATGAAAGTTTTTGTTCCTCCAAAAATGCTGTTTGCCTCCCTGTGACAGTAGCAGAAAATGTGTTTAATGTGGACCTGTTTTTACAGAGCAGTCTCCACAGAGCCTGGGTGTGTTTACACCAGCGAGGTGCTGCTGAACAGTCAGCTGAGAGCTCAGGTACACAGGCTGATCTCCCCCATCCTTCCCAGGGCCTGAGGAGGGGATCACCTCACAAAGGAACCCTATGGATTAGAGAGCAATATAATGGATCAAAAAACAGGAGAGGGCACATCTTTTCAACCCCAGAGTAGAATTGCTCCCTTTCACACTTCTTGAGTAAACATTTATGTGAATCCTTTCCCTGCCACTCAAAGAAGAAATTACATTACATACACATTCCAGAGAACGTTTCCCAGCAGTAATAACCATTTTTAACATACATTGAGCCTGGGAGAATGTCTAGAAGTTTACAGGCAAATGCATGGGTGGAGCTGTGTTTTGATCCACACAGGAAAGCTTTAAGCTGACATCACAATCCCAGTTAGGCTCTGGAGTGGAGGTGGCCAGCAGGCTTGGGAGGAGGATGTGCTTGGCAGGTGCTCCCTACCTCTTTGATGGCAGACATCTTGATGTTCTCATAGTAGTGCAGCGGTGCATTGGGTGAACTCATGTCATAGCCAAACCCAGCTACCGCCACCTCATCACAGTTGTGCAGCGCCATGGTTATTGCTACGCTTCCCAAGGTGGGGATGTTCTGAGAGGAGAGAAAGCAGGAATGGAAGTCATTAGCAGGTTGCCATTTTTATAGTCAAAGATTTCCTCTTATTGTCTCTGCTCAGGGGGAGACTGCTGCTACTAAGCAGAAAATCAGGAATGTGGTATTTGGCTACATTCAACCTGCCAGCTTGCAGGTTTGATAGCTTCCCAGCTTGTAAAGAAATTAATGCAAATGGTCAGACTCCCCTTCCACAACTTTGCTGCCCTGAGAACAGGGCAGCAGATGAGCTGGAAGATGAATCACAGTGGATACATTAGCTTTCTGAAATTAAATAGATGTAGATAGTGGATTATAATGTTAATGCAAATTACTGGCTTCCAGCTAGGCTAAGGAAGAATACTCATCCCAAACAGGTCACCATACAGGAGCAAAAGTGAGGAACAGCACACACCCCTTATTTTACTGATGGCAGAAGTTTAAGGTTGTTAAACAGCTCTGGGAGATGGAGAGGAGATCAGGCAGTGATCAGGGGCACCTTGACAGTGAAGGGGCACTCTGACCTGTGCCACTCCCTCTGAATCACACACCAGGAAAACAAGGAGCAGTGGGAAGCCAGTCAGAGATGGGTGGCAGCATCCAGGGACACCCCAACTATCCTTTCCCATCTGCTGACCTGCAATTTGCACTGAAGTCCAGCCTCAGCCCTTCCCATTTCACTGGGCTCTGCCAAGGCCCTACAGCTACAACTCCTCCTGTGTGTTCTGCTGGGACAACAAACTGCTTCCAGTGTAAAATCCTAGCTCACTGACTTTTCTAGCTTTCCTTTAGCCAGATAAATCCAGAGGCAACTTTGCCCCAGGGGCTAGGGAGAGGCTGAGAAATGCACACACATCTTCTTTTGTAGAGTATCCAACACTGGCCATATTGGAAATATACTGAATTCAGAGGACATGCTCAGACAGTCACCAAGGGTGACAGATCTTTGCTGAGATGTAGAAACCAAGTGCACACTTATATTTTTCATTTACAATGGTTTAACCTGAACTGGTGAGCAATGCTATTGCACGTTCAAAAAGGTTGGGAACAACGTTTTGAGTTTCTGCTTCTCATTCAAAGGAACTTGGTTTTGTCGGCACACGACCTTGCCCACTTCTGATTGCCTGACCAGTCCAAAGAGCAATGTTTTCCAAGCAAAGAATGCCACCCATATCCCAGCTGAGAAGTGCAGAGCTGGGAGCACAAGTCATGTGCTATGTAGAACTCCACTACAGTGCACCAGAATTGCTCTAATCTGAAAACAAACGGGCAAAAACTGCTTATGGCTAAATCAATGAGACATTAAGTTCAAATATTTACAGCACAACAGTAAGAGAGCACATCTGAAATGACAAGATCTTTCTACATCCTCCTGTTCCAGCTCTAGATGTTGAGAAAAACAGCAGAGTAATTTTGTTTTTGCTGCTTAATTTCAGTTGATACTCACAAAAACAATACTGGTTTTATTCTAGTTAATTTTGTAAACTGTTAATTCATGGGCAGCCAAAAAATATCAAGTAGGGGTTTCAAAAAAATGGAAAAAGTTTATTAGGCAAGGATAAGAACATTGCCCCAAATTTCAAAATATCCAAGAGCATCCTGTCTTTCCAGACATGAGAGTTTTAATTCTGATTTCTCAGCTTTATGTTTTGCATAGGAGATGACATTTGTATGTCGCTGGAATTGCATCAGCTGGTAAGCGGACGTGCCACAAAGCCCTTTCCCTCAGCAGAGCTGTAGTTACAGTGTCCAAAACACAGTGAGTAAATGGTTACATCCTTGAGACTGTGTCGTCATTGGGAACACGGTGGTGTTAACACCACCCACACTTGCACCGGGCCCATTCCCACGCTACCGCTCAAGGGAGACACAGGGTCTTTGCCTGGAGGGAATTTCACTGGCCAAGTCAACATTTAAGAGCTAACTTTCTAATGTGAGTCTTGCAAACCACAGAGAATTAATCACACTGCCCAACCTTACGGGAGGACTGCCAAACTTTCTTCCAGGCGTACTCTGTTTGGAGAATAACAGTAGACAAAAATCGAAAGTGAACTTGCCTTTGGTCGCCAAATATCTGTCTGACTTTATTCTTTCTGTAATACATCCAATGGTATTTATGGGAAAATAGGAGGAAATTTTTTCATCTGCTTCTGCTCTTCAGTATTTCCTGAGATCCCACTATCTTAGTACCACCTGCTCTCTCTCAAAAATATTTAAAATACCAGGGACTACCTACCTTCCTAACATCTTGAACTGTAGTAGATGTCTCTGATTTGGCCCCTACAACTATCAGAAATTCACAGGGCATCCTTAGCAAAAGAGTTTTGCATTGCCCTTAAATCACATTTGGAAACTGATGATCTGATGACAGTTTTATATTAAATTATACCTCATTGATGTTAGCACCCTCCAACATTGTCGTAGCTACAGCATTATAGGTGTCCCCCTTGAAGACAGAATTCTGCAGCCTTTACTGGGGAGATGCAGCCTCACATCTCACTGCTGCAGGCAGAATCCTGTGGGCTAGAAAGGTGCCTCTTGAAAATACTGCCAAGATTATCACCCCTGCTATTCACTGAGGGCAGTAACTGTTAGGGCAGCACAGGGGTGCTTGCAGAGCCCACCCATAGTAAATGGTGAGGATAACAGCACCTACCAAAGAGCACAACATGGTACAAAGTGTGTGTACACCCACACGTGCCCTGACCACACAGAGGTAACTGGGCATTTGCTCCAAAGTGTATATCTTCTTTTAAAAAAGGAGCAACCATCAGAGGGATCAAACACTAACTGGGCAATTAGAGAGTCCTGAAGAAAAAGGAGCTGTCTTGAACAAAAGTATAAAAAAGCACAACTGTTGGTTAACTAAGTGCCATTAGTACGTCAGTACAGTTCTTTGGTCCTTATTTGTTTTAAGCTACAGAAACTGAGCCCTCTTCTCCTGTGGCAGCCTGCTGAGCTTTTGCTATTCCTTCCCCCTGAAAATGAAGCACTGCTTCATGCCCAGCTTGTGTCCCAGGAAAGACAACACCTTGTAAGATCTAGGGACGTGTCCCAGGCTGTGCTGCAGAGAATGCAACAGAGCAGCACTCTCCAGGTCCAAGGGAAAGGGCTCTCCCCTCCTTTCCTCTTAGCAAAGAAGTGGCAAATAAGAGGAGACATGTATTAGAGAGGAAATGGCTATAACTAATCCCTGGCTGCATCTACACAGCTCCCAAGCTCTCCTGATTGTACGTATAAATTCATCAGCTGCTAACCTCTAATCTGGACCTAATGGACTGTATACAACTTATGGGCCAAGCAGGGGGACAAGTCACACCAAACAAAGCTGGGCATCACGGACATGGCTGTGCCAAATCTGGCTTGCTATGCCCTGCACAATGCGTCAGTGCTATCTCACCACACACACACCCTTGTGCCGTGCCCCAAAGACATACCAAAGCAACCACCACACCTCCTCTGTTGAGTTACGAAAATAAAACTCTCTCAAACAACTGACCAGGCCTCTGGTTATTTGAGGCCTTTGCTAAGACAAAATCCCCAAAATTCCACCATCTTGCCTCAGGAATAATATAGTGTTAGACCAGTTCAAAGCCTGTCTTCCTGCTCATGGCCCTCTGAGTGCTTGGGTGTTCCTGTACCACCAAGCAGTGCTGCTTTCAACCAAATGGTTGAAGAGCCCAACAGCAGCCAGTGCTGAGGCAGAAGCCTCCTGGGATGCCTCCCAGCTGCACAGAGACTGCCCAGTGCAGGTTAGACCATGGGGCTGCCTGGAATGGTCCAACATGACCACTGCTCCAGATGTGGCCGTGATGAGTCTCTGACCTGAAGTGGTGCCCAGCAAGCAGTGTGAGCTGGGGATGGCAAAGTCCAGAAATCATTGGCAGCCCTCTCCCCTTGTCAATTCTCTGCCACAAGCATTGAGCTTGGCCTTGCAAGCTCTGCATTGCCTGCTGTGTGTCAGTGGTTTCTGTCCAGGCTGAGCCCCACGGGGGTACCAGGCTTAGCATCCCCTCTCCAGCACCTGTAAACAACTACAAGGGCAACCTCACTGGATAACGTGTCCAGAACTGGAAGTCCACATTTCCAAGCTTGGCCTGCTTTTCTAAGACCAAACATATGGAAAATGTAATATCTAATATAATGCTCCCCAGAGATCAGCCCTTTGCCTGGTCCCATTTGAGAGAACACAGCAGACTGACAGATGAGCCAGGGATGACACTAAAAGGCCATGTGACAAACAGAGGCAGAAAACACAGCAGTGGTGAGTGACACGTCACCACAGCAGTGCTGGACAAAGCCTGCCTGAGCCTCTGGAGCATGGCTCCTTCCAGGGGTACCTGCCCTCCAAGGGTAAGGTGAGCACATGCATGGTGGATCTTGGTGAGAGAAGTGACAGAGGCAAAGATTTCTGGTCTTGTGCTGTGTCAGGGACCACAGCAAGCTCCATGCAATGCAAACACAGCCAGTTTGCACCACCAGGTCAGGGGACCAGAAATGCCTTTAGCAGTACAGACATAGGACAGGTTCTTCTAACTGCTCCTATGCTGCTCTGTGCTGCAGGCAGGAAGACAAAAGGCTTCACCTCAAGACACTGATGTTTTATCTTCCATTCTGCCCCCTGAAGAGGCCTTAAAGACTGACTTCTACTCACATAAGGAGAGAAGTCAGTCAGCAGAGAAGAACACTGGAACTCCTCTGGACTCTGTTGAGGCTAACCATTACCTCATGGGCTTGTGCTGAAGATCCAGTGCTGGTGACTGAACCAGGGCTGGAACTGCTCTTTGCTTGATGCATGTGAAAAGCTCTTGATGCTTTTCATTCCATGCCCGGGTCATTCCTGTGTCACTGCCTGCTGCACTGGAAGGAAATGACTGCTGTAAATCTGTTTTTAGAAATATTTGACTCCTTTAATATGTTAAATGAATTCCAGTTATTTATGGGATTTTACTTAGTTCAGGGTAAGACTTATTGGATTGTTCAGACTATTCCAATTGTTACTTTTTTCAATAAAAGGGTAAGTGTTACTGAAGAATAAACCCCTACAAACAATAACGCACCTGGATATTCTAAATGGTTTGACTACTATATTAAATAATTTAAGGAAAACCCCATATATTTGCTTACCTGGGAAAAATTCCTACCTTAGTTTTATCAGTTACAGACATGATCACCTAATAGCAATGAACAAAAGAAATACAGGACAAAACTATAAAAATCATCACAACTTACACAACAATCACTATCTTTCCATTTTGTTTCTTTATGCTTGCAACGGAGCAAATACAAACCTACCCTTTGTTTCCTTTAGCTGAAAAGTGTGGAAATATGGCAAGGAAAGCAATTTAGTGTCACTCATTGTGAGCAGGCAAGTGCCTGGCATTCTGCAGAGTGGTCCTTGTTACAATGCACACTGCTGCTCCTATAGCTGCCTCCACCCATGGGCACAAACAGCTGCAATAGTGGGCTTCAAAAGACAAAGCAGAGCATTTCAGTGCCCTTCCTTCCCTGGTTATCCCTTGCTGTGAGTGGGACAGAGCCTGCAGGACTGCCTGTGTGCAGCTGAGCAAAGGGAAGGGTCAGCAGCTGGTGGCTGGAGACAGGACAGCCCAGCAGGTTCCCTTCTGCCACTTCCCTGCTGAGCTCCTGAACACCTAAGCCCAGTCCAAGTATTTTTGACTACATCTAACCTGATGCACAAACTCTGATTCACCACTTGCCATAAAGCAGATTTCTGTGCAGTGCAGGGAGTATTTCTAAAGGACCTAAGGACTTAACAGAAGGCAAGCAAGGGCATGACTTTACTACAGTCTACCTGCTCTGTGATAAGCACGCTCACCCCATGCTAAATGGGAGTTCATGGTCTACTCTTCACTGAGAAGCAAACTCCCTTCAGTTCCTTGTCATCTCTCATGTGCACAAGCAGGTGGCTGGGCTTGTACTAAGAAGAGGCTGGTGTGCATTTACCTTTTGTTTGTCTGAGCATCCCCTCCTTTCCCAGCAGCTCATGGACTGATCCCACTGCAGTGGCAATGGGTGGAACAGCCCAGTCCACACAGCAGATGTGCTGCCTTGCAAACCCAAAGCTTTATAGTGACACTAAGTCTCTACATTTAAATGACTGCAGCTGCTGTGGCCCCTTACCTGTCCCTCTACCTGCCTTAGAAGATGTCATCAGGGTGCAAAAAAGGGAGAACCACATGACTGGAAAGGATTAAGTGGAAGACTGCTCTTCTCCTGCCACCCCCACCTCTCTTCTACTCCACGAAGACCCAACAGGTTCCAAGACACAACCTTCACACAGTTATAGTCCAGTAATAGCAGCCCAGGAGACAAAGTTTGCTGACACCTGTGCAACCCTCGAGAGAAAAGGTCACAATGATGAGACAAGGGAGCTGAAAACTGTCTAAGGAGCAAAGGATCCCCACTGGCACCTCCAGGAAGGCTGCCTGTCTACAGGAAAAACCATCTAAGAGCTATGAGGAACCCTGGCCAGGACGTGCTAACACTCCAGCATCAGAGGTTAATCCCTGAGCTGTCAGCACTATGCAGAGGTGCTAATCCATGGCTGGGTGCCTGAATCAGCCTGGTAACACCTCCTGCACATGGCTCCTCCTTCACCAGGTTAGTGCTGAGGCTGGGTGAAGTCCAAAGAAGGATGCTTTATCTTTTCAGTTTATATATGAATGAACAAAAGGCTTCCAGAGTTGGGTTAAATCATAAACAGATCCATGGATGCACAGCACCAGCACAGAGAGAGAAACAAACATTGCAGTCTGCACTGGAGTCCTCACACTTCTGATCATATGTGTCACCTGAAGTGTTCTCCTTTCCACCTCACACCAGGCTCAGGGCTCCCAGAGGAGCCAGAGACACGGCTCCAATGGCTCTGAGAGCTACTGACAGGACAGGACACAGCCAAAGGCAGCACAGCAGTGACATCCCTAGGGCTGTCTGTGCACCCAGCAGTGACACCTCTGAGCTGATGCTTGTGCTTGTCCCCCAGTAAAATGCCTGCTGTGTAAGGGGTGCTATTGCAAGCTTGAACCACCAGCTGCAATACCAGTGATGTCTGGTTTCAAGCCCCAAAGAACTGTAGAAACAGAACTTCCACCTGAACAAAAATCACATTTGGCTAGTGAGAAAGCCAACCCCATACCCACAAGTTAATAGAATTCTTTAATCAGAGAAAGGATCATTACTATATATACTTTTTACTTTTTTTTTTTTTTGCTAAACCATCTTCAGGCGTTGACAATTATTATTCTCCAATTCTCATTGCTAGAAGCCCAAAGTTTGTTCTTTATCATCAGCTTATCCCAAGAAAGAGAAGTCCACATAAAATGTGGAACAGCTCTCCCACTCTTAAGACTTCAATAGGACTGAAGACAACTCCTGAAAAGCTCTACCAGTCCCAGAGAGAAGTCACTATTCATTGTGGGTGTGAGTTTTGCTCTTTGCTAAGACTTTTGGCTACCACTGCCATGAGTGCAATCAAAATGCACATCTGAGTTGTACCCCACTACTATACCCCAGGATCATCTGGCCCAAATTATATTATCAAAGCAGAGGATGTTACTACATTCACCCTTTATTGAATCCTGGGAAAAACGCTTTGAGATCAGCCCCAAACTGTTTTACTAGCTCTGCTCAACCTTGCTGAAAAAGCCGCCAAATTACAAAGTTAATTGGCAGCACATTGTTACCATATGTGGTGTGCAAGAGAAGCACTGAAGTTTATTTAGGCATCAGAACCAAAGGAGAGTGGAATATTACTGCTCTTTATGAGGATTTAGTGTTGGCCTTGATTACGAAGGCATCCCCAGCCTTGATCCTCCTGTGTGCAGCCTGCCCAACACAGCACAGCACACTGCAGCACGGGGGCACCAGTCTGCCTCCAGCCCCATTTCCCAGGAAAAACCCAGACACTAGTCCTCAGCATTTTCCTTTTCCATGCTCACATGCTTCTTTCTTGAGTAAAGTTTTCCAGGATATCGCTCATGGTTAAAGCACAGCCCCAAACCCAACCAGCTGTGCGGCTGCTGGGTCACACAGATTTGGAACAATCCTCTTTGCTGCCCCACTTCTCTGGCTGCATCTCTCACAAATCTTCAACAAGAGCTGGATTCTTGGTCTACAGGCTCCGATTTCCACTCCTGAAATTTAAAATCTGAGCAAAAAATGTAGCAAATTTATATCACCAGGGCCTTACTCAGACTCTTCCCTCTTCACCCTGACAGCAATAGCTCCTGTTGGAGCCCTTGCTCTTACAAAGCTCTAAACTTTGCAGTGGTGGTGCAGAATTCACCAAAGTGTGAAGCCCCAGAGCTCCACGACAGCAGTCCACAGCTGATGTTTGCAGTAAAATTGTAGCCACAGGCCAGGAACACTCTCTCTGTTTCCAAACTCTGACAGAATCCCTGTATTAGTGTCCTTGCACAGACCGCCCAGGCTACGCTGACATCTCAGCCCCACACAGGCACCTGCAGAGCTGCATCTGGAGGAATAAACTACAATTCACACAGTCTACTAGGGGTCATGGGCAAAGACTTCTTGCCTCAAAGGATCATAAACTATTTTTAAATGTTTAAATGGACTTCTGTGAAGTGAAACATCAGGTTTCAATTAAGATGCCTTCATTTCCCAATCTGATGTGTGTTAAACAACCTATCAAAACCTCATAAACTTCAGTTCACAGCATTTTCATTTCCGGATTCTCTCTTCTCCTTTTAGTTTAAGTAATAACTTGTGTATTAAAATAATGTGTTTAAAAATAAAAACAAATTGGGGAAAAATAAAGTATGATGATTTTTGTCCTTTATTGAGGCAGCACTCCTGATTTTCTGGAAGACACATCAAGACCACATTGTTCTAATGGTAAGTTCTGGAGAATGCAGAGAGATGAAGTAAGTTAATTCCTAGCTGACTGGAATATTTGCAATTAGATACCTTCAGTGCACAGAACAAAAATCCAGAGTTCCCATAATCCCATGACAGCTTCTGTACACAGCAGTGCATTTTTCAAAAGGCCCATTCCATGTGGCTGAATCTGTCTGCACATCTTGCACTCTGCATTTTGAGAAGGAAACGTCTTATCTCCAGGCACCCACCCATCTGACTTGCACAAAATAAAAGTCTCTAATATTCCAGAAATCTTCATGATATAATTAGAGCATGGAAAATGAAGCACTAATTCTGTGTAGTCCAAATCCCTGCTGTGACATAGCAAATCTCCTGCACTGATAGCAATGAAAGGACAATGCCAGGGGCAGACCAAGCAGACCTTGTCCAGTGAAAGTGCTTCTTTCTGGGTTTGTCAGCTGTGCTAATGTGCCCAAAAAATGTCACGTGTGGTCTCTATCAGCAACTATATCACATGTGTACATGAGCAATTTACCCACCCAAGTAATACTTACTCTAATGGTTGATATATTACGTAGAGCAAATATAAATAGGTTCTGAGGACAGTGTTGCAATGTGAGATAATCCAGAAAACCCAAGTCACCACCTACTCTAACACTAACACTCCAAAAAGCTGCACTGTGGGCGAGAGATATGAGAATGACCATTAAGGAATTTTGTTAATAAATATGAGCTGAAGCTGTGGTTTGCATTGTTTTCTTTTGTGAGCTTTTACATATAAAAAGTTGTTGGGATAAGACCAGAATTTCTTACCAAAGGCCTCAGAAAGCAAACCTTTACCCTCCTCTACTATAAGCCTGGGATGCAACTTCACAGTGGCTTCCAAGGCACTGCTAAAGTGTTGGTGATCCCCCCTAAAATTCTTGTATTTTCAAGAAGGTTCTTGCCTGGATCTGAAGGAGTCTGAGAGCTGCCACTGTAACAGAACCAAAGTCCCTCCCTTTCAGTGTCCAACAGTGGAGGCCCAAAGGAAACCTAAGAACAGTGTAAGCCTCCTCTGCTGCTTGGTGTCACAACCTTCTCTGAGGTTTTGCTTCCTTTGCTCTATACGTACCCCTCTGCCCATCAGGCCGTTGTTGAAAGGCAGTCCGATGAAGCTGAAAGCTGCCTCCTGGATGAAGTAGGGATTCAGGATACGTATCTCATGAGGCTCCCTTGGGACACGGGTTGCCACTGACTTCCAAAAGCCATCAGAGGCACTCTGGTAACAAAAACAGAAACAAAAGATAAAACAACAAACAGAATTATATACAAAATAGAAAAAAAATATTTCTATCATTTTATTTTAAAAATAATATTAAAATGCACTACTGCAGCAGTTCCCATTGTCTCTGCTCGCTGCCACAGGGCAGTAATGGAACACTGCAGGGCACCTGTGTCTCTTGGAGAGGTGGCAGCAGCATGGACTGATGCAGTTGAGCCAGTCTGGATAGTAACTGTGAGCGAGAGAGACAGGCCAGGGCTTCAGCACAAATTGCCTCCTCCCTGGTGCCTTCTTTTCACTCTTATTGGCAGCTGTTTTGACCCATGGATTAAGCATTCCAGCACATCCTGTGATCACTCCCACCTGCCTCCAAGGAGATACACCATTGGACAGTAAATACTTTTAAGAACATTCAAAGAGATAAAAATGACTGTACAGCCCTACCTGCAGTGTGAGCTACATGCTGTCCACTTTATCCTAGATTTGTCCTCCCATTAGGTTTTAAGTGAATTAAGCTGTAAACTTACAGAGGTATCATCTTGTCTTGTAAACAGTCATGGATGTTCATGGTACAAGGGGAGAAACAACTAAGTATGTCTATTGTTTTTACCCAATTCAAGCTTTCACTCTGTAAACATGGGAGAACAGCGGCCTTGATGTGTGCTGCACTCCTAGAGAGCCGTGCCTGGGGAAGCCACTCTGCCACATGGCTTCCCATCCTTGCCCATTGTTGGCTTTGCATCATTGCTTCCCATCACTGACACCTTCCCAGGGGTCAGCAGGTACAGCAGAGTGCCCCCAAAATAACCAGAGGCTCTGTGCTCACAGGACTTAGGGAGCAACTGCGTTCCAGCTTCTCACTTCTGTTTGGGTTAATTCAGAGCAAGGCACAGGGAGGATGGAAGGGATTTTAATCTGCTGACCAGCATCTTGGGCAGGATAATCTGATGGAACACCTCCTTCTTGTAGCATTGAGCCATCTTCCCTGAGATCTCCATGACAAGAAACAGACTCTACACTACATAAAAAGGACACACTCTGGAATTCATTACATACACCAGTTTTGGGTTGCTTGCAGCTTAGCAGTGACTTTACAGCTGCTCTCAAGGCGCTGATGAAAATGTTGATTATCCACTGCAAAATCCTCAGGAGCTTCCTCTGCCCAGTAGTGATCACCCCTGTAATTACAGACTGGAATTCTGCCTCAGCCAATGCCTGCTGCATTTCACACACTCCTTGTACTGTGCTCAGCTCCTGTGAACTCACTCCACGTGTTGCTAAACACCTTACAGAGTGTTTTTTATGGAGCAATCCCAAGGATATCTTTAGCTGCTGAATTTCATATCCTGAAATTGAAACTTTGGCAGATGGTTCAGATGCTAGAAAAGGCATTAACAGAGCAAACCTGAGGAGGGTGCACACCGTCATCCAAAGCAACATCTAGGAAAGCCAAATCCCATTGCTATCTGTGGCCCCTCTAAACTGCCCAAACATAATATACTTTTGACAACCAGGGCAAGTATCCCATGGGTTTAAGTTCACATTTCAACAATGTGTTCCTTTGGGATGCTAAATGGAAAAAAATCTTAATTATCACTCATATGCTTTCATCATAGTAGAATTAGAAAGAATGCCTGGTGTCAAAGTAGTCTAACACTTTCTGTTATAAGACATTTCAGCCACTGAGTGATCCCAGCATTTAAAAAAAACAGAAAAAAACTTTACAAATATTAATAAAGTCCAACATCCATTTGACCAAGGGATTTGAGGGATTTTGTATGCCAGCTGGGTTTTGCCTCCTTGTGAAAATTCATTAAAAATTGGATAAATATTAAACCTTTGGAATTTCCTAAGGGCACATGTAAAGTAGAGGCCTTTCAGTTCCAGGAAAGGAGGGGGAGAAAAGAAAATGGTCACAGACTCCACTTGCATTAAGCATGCTCCAGGTCTCACAAAAATGAAGATGATAAGCAAAAATCTTGAACAGCTACTCATTCAGTGAAACCATCTTATCATGGGCTTAAGCAGGCACACCCTGGAAAAATAGTGTGTGACCTTGAAACTAAAATAAATTTTTAAGTTCAATTACGATTTCACATACAACTCTAAATATGGCATTGCACAAATTTTGTGAACAATTCAAGCCAAAGGTCTGCAAGCTATTTAAAGTGGACAGAAGATGCCTTTTGTTTGGACTTACACTCCATGGGAGATTCTATATAAGTTCTGGGATTTAAATAGGTTTTACATGGCTTTTAGATTACACACAAAACACCAAATAGAAAAAAAATTAAAAGAAAAAGAAGGAAAGTTATAAATGTTTGAGAGTTTTATTCCTTGCTGCTGCTGGAGCTGTTTGGAGAGAAATAACCACACACATCATCATTGTCCATTTTCCCAGCGTTGCGTGAACCACGAGGTCCACACCTGGGCTCCTCTCAGCTAGTTCAATGCCAGTGCAAAATAAATGTGGGTCCCTATCCCTAGTTGGAAATAACAACCAGTCTGCTTTACTGCCCTCTGTTTGGCTGTTTCTCCTGTTGTTCTTCATGACTATTTCCTCAACCATTTCCTTCAGCTATCACACTGCTCTTAAATTGCTCTGGCTTCTCCGTTCTGTCTCATTTCTATTTGCTCTGTGCTCATCCCTTTAACCTTTCTGGGCAGTTCCCCTGAGATTAGTTTTGAGGGACATCTGGGGTAGTCTTTCATTTTGGTGCGTTTTCCCGCTGTAGTTTCTAAAACAATTGTAGGGAGGAGCACGGAGTCTCAGCAGGCAGCTCTCACTTCTACCTATAGAGCAGGCAAAGCCCTGTGCAGGGCTAAAGAACCAGAAACTGTTTTCCTGGCTTACAATTACTGAAATCCCAAGCCTTGTGGTTTGGCTCTCCAAGCCCTGCAGTCCTGAGCTCCCTCCTCAAGCAGTGGTTTTGTTCTGCAGCTCGTCACTGGCACGCTCCAGAGCGCAGCACCAGCCCCACGGGCCGGACACAGCCCCCGAGCGGGAGCGCAGCCCCTTCCAAGGCTCCGCGCTACCGCTGCTGATCTTCAGCCTGATTGGACCCAGATGTGCAGAGAGGTTTCCAAAGCAATTACTTCCCGTCGGGGAACGCTGTCCCTTTTCTTGGCATTTGGGAGGAGACCCGAGGAGCAGCAGGCATTAGGAGGGAGGGCACGCTTTTCCTGCCAGATTCGGGAGCTCAGACTCGCAGTTGGAGGTTGGGGGCATCCTCTGTTGTCCGCTGCAGTGGCTAAACCTGCAGTGCTTAAGGGTGGGCTTGTCACAATGAAATAACTCCTGTCCTGATCAGCACAAGGTAAACAGTCAGAAAATGAGTCTGAAAAACTACTTTGGCAATGTTCCCGCAGTGCCTCATCACCTCCCGGTACTGAGGTGGAAACCAGAGGGTCCAGGCTGGAAATTGTGCATCCTTGTGTTAAGCTTCCACTGTTATTACTTGTTGATATCACAGTGTACCTGGAGTCCCAGTCACAGATCAGTATTCACAGTGCCAAAGGCTGCCAAAAGAAGCTTCTATGATACAAGCATAAAGAAACAAGCATCACAGAGAGGCAGACAGGAGAACATGACTGAAGTACAAGTCTATGAGGGCCATGGCTTTTTTAACCAATCTTGGAGTGTTTTCAAAATTGTATAATTGCAAAGGACATCACTAAAGGCTTTAGATGAAAGAATTTTAAAAGCACAAAATAATTTAGATAGGCCAGGGCTTTCAAGCCAGTCTCTTATCCAGAAAGAGAGGCAGAAAGAGACACCACCTCTATAGATACCACTCCAGGAATAAACTGGTACAGACATGACAGACCAAAGATAACAGATTAGGAGGAAGGGATAAAAAATGTCAGGGCTCACCAAATAACTCCAGGAACAAGACAATCCAGCTGCAATCCCTCATTCTGTCCATTTGCAGAGTACTGAGGGCTAATAGACACAGCCAGTTGTAAACTATTTTTTGTCTCCATTCAGTTTTCCATCTCCTGTTCTCAGATTTACCAAGGCAAATCACAACATTTGCTAAAATAAAACATGGAAACTGAGAGCCTTCGCCAAGAAGCACCTCAGTGGAAAATACAAACCACTAGAAGCAGGCTGAGTCTCCCACAATAACAACATTTCTAATATACTGACCAAAATGAGAGGTAATGTCATTGCATCCTGGTGATACAGATGCTCTTTTGTGCCTCTGTGGCAGTGCTGGATTTAGGAGTACAAGAAGCATAGCTCATTGAGACTTCTAGCTCTGATGGGAAGGGGACAGGAAGATGACAAAGGTCAGCTACATGCAACATGATGTCTGGGTATGCAATACTTTGCTGCAGAGCAGCCAAAGGAAGAGACTGGAGAGGGAGCCTGGGGAAAATGGAGATTACTGCTTTTTCAAACTCTGCTAATACCAGAAATGGAGAGGAAGAAGGACAGGAGGCAATAAAAAAAAGTCAAGGGATGATGCACCAGTCACAAGACCTCACTGTGCCTGTGAGTACATTGTTAATTGGAATCTCTGCCCCCATCAAGGCTGGAATGTGGTTTATTCTCAACCCGTCATCCACGAGCTCTCACTGTCACACAAACAAGGTACAGCAAAACCACTGCAATCCATCTGCAGAGGCTTTTGAAAGGTTTCTGCTCAGGCATGACTGGATTAGATGTGGAAGGTGTGTTTCCACTAGAAAATAACCATCTTATCAGCCAATGCTGCATTTCTCAGCGGTCAAGTAGACACAGAAGCCTAGAAAATGCTCTTCTACAAGTGGTAATATAAATGAAGTTGCATCATTTGCACTGATTATCAAAGCAACAAGGAATTTTTAGCAACAAGAACAGAGGTGCTGAGAGCCTGCAGTCTGGGTTAATGGTCAATTGCCAGACCCACTAGCCCACACTTCAAGCATATTTACCCAACTTTCTCCAAGCTATGGAGAACCCCTCACCATCCTCTGCACATGGCTCTGACAACCAGCATTCATTCTGAATGAACCTATCTTCAGTTTCTAGAGCTTAGAAATGCTCTAGAGACTAGTTCCACTCTTATCTGCCCCACTGAAAAGCTCTTATTCTGCCTGAAGTAGGAGCATTGCTCCAGCCTTTCCCTTATCTTCTCTTTGTTCTGCTGTCAAAAGAGATGCAGCTTTTGGACTACCCAACCACACGATACTTCTGATTTTTTACCAGTTTTGTTTCTTCTCCCAAGGCACCCTCCCCTTGACCAAGTCTAAAATCAACTGGCTGTAATTTCCCAGGCCATTCCCCTGTTAGTATGCCCCACCTCCCACACAGCACCTAAAAGAACTCCTGACAGGTTATAAAGCCCACAAATTTAGTTTTTACTAATGTTTCTCAGTGTAAAATCCAAATATATTTTTTACATAGCAAACAAAGGGCAGCAAAGCACGATGGCAACAAAAGCACCTCGAAACATGGCACTAATAGAGCTTTTTTTTTCTCTTTAAAGCAACAATATTTTCTTCTTCACTGATAGAGCTGAGCTAATAGTTCACTACATTGGCTAGAGATAAGTTTCTTTAGTTTTGATAACCAAGTTGAAAACCACAAGAGAAAGGAAACTGATTCCAAGCAGCAGCTGCAAACATTAAACATTGTGCCAGATATGGAAGTTACACAGAACCCTGGCTCCACATGGCACTGGGAGCTGTCCCGTGCACAGACACCGGCTCAGAAAGCAACAACTTCAGTGGTGACAAAATCCACCTGGGACATGAGGGTGGCACTGGTGTGTCACACACCAGCTCGCTGTAACTCAGCAATGTGCTCATTCCCATGGATGTCAGGAAGTTTCTGCCCTGCTTACCTGCAAACATATATTGTGAATAAGCAGATAAGCATATTCAAATAGGTCTACTGAATTTCCAGCTTTATTTGACCTACATAACTGGGTGCTACAGCTAACCCAAATACAGCCACGTGGGCCTCCTGTGTGGCTGGTCTAATACAAGCTGCTGTCTTCTGATTCACAGGATTAAGCAGCACAAGGCCAAGACCAGCTTTAAGGAGTCAGGAGAGCAAAGCTATTTTTATGATATGTTGTAAATGAAAAGGAATTCCTCTTTAAAAAAAAAAACAAAACAAAACGGTATTCTCATGGTTTCATCCATGTAACTGAGAGCAAGATGTGGTTCACAGTTTTAAGATAACAAAACACTGTCAAAAAAAGAGATTGTCCTGTGAAGAAAATGGAACTTGGAACATGTCAGAGGAGCTGCAGAAAAACTGAAGATTTTTCTGATGAATGCTGTTGCACAAGTTGAAGCATAAATGATGGCTCACATACGGTGTGTCAGTAGACGTGTCTTCTATGTACAAACTGGGTGATGGATAGACTGTCCTACAGACTTTTGTTCAAAATGTAAGCTGGATTTTGAGCCAAAATTTGAAGAAATATTCCTGCTCTGAAATGTTCTAGGAAAGATGGAAGTTTTTAGTGAAAGGAATGGATTTAGAAAACTTATGCTTGCTTTGTGGTTTTTTGTCTGTGAATAATTATCCTTCAATGAAAAAAATGTAGGCTTTCAGAAAAATCCTAAAGAAGAACAGGCCCTATATCATCATTATATATAGGGTGCTTTATTCCCCTAAGGGTCCAGCTCCTTCATTATTATTTTTATGACATAGTTTATTAAAAGTCATACTCATGTAACATCTTTTAAAAGGATACCAGGGCTGAAAGTGTAAGATTCACATGCTGAACTGGGACTATCTTGCAGTTTCAGCTCAGGATTGCTGTTGAGAACATTGACTTTCCAATCTTCCCACAATATTTTTCTTATATTGCCATGTATCTAAATGTTATACAAACCATATTTTCACAATTAGAGCATCTCTGCAATACTTTGTGTGTATAGCATCTCCTCAAGAGGAACCCTCAGTGTCTGTAACCAGACCATTCTTCCTCCTCACATTTCCTCTCTGTTACCCACATGTTCTACAGCTCCTACAACTACTCATACAAGGCTGAATGTCTTACATTATAGAAATTAGCCCAAATCTCAGTCTTCCCTCTCCACAAGATAGACAGCTGTGTTCTAAGCAAGCCAGGATATAATTATGCAATTAAGGATAACATCTGCACAGGAGAACTGAATCAACATTGAAAATGCTATGTTATTTTTTTGCTTTTTTTAACTTTTGGCAGCTTGATTTCTATAATCATACAGCACTTTAAAAAGTCTTCAAGTGCCAGTGTTTTAGGAATTTCCTGCCAGTTATAAACCCTTCCTTTCTCTGCTGTCCCCATCACTCCCGCTCTTGCCATGTCCCAGACCAGGCTACTGTTCCTTCACATTGCCTAGATGGCTGGGAAGAGGAAAAGGGGTTTCTGAGAGTCCAGGAGATATTCCCTGCTCCCTGGTCTGCTGCCCTTGCCCCAGACTCTCTGTGGAGAAGTAACTGATGAGAAAATCCTACTTGGTTCTTACATGCCTGCAGATATTGCATCCCAGCTAACTCACTGTGGGGGAGGACACCAGCCAGGCAGGACAGGGGAGCCACAGCAGGACTGACACTGACAGCGCCTAACAGCCCCCACCAAACATCAGACCCAGCCCTGGGATTTCACAGAACTCTGAAATCTGGACAACCTCAGCAAAATAGGGTGGAAGACTTCTTTAGACTTTTTTTTTTTTTTTAACAGAGATATAACTGTGCATTTTCAGTAGCCTCACCTTGAGACAGCTGAGTTATTTCAGCTGAACTCTCCAGCTGTGCCAAACACGGGGCACAGAAAACATCAGCTCAAAGATGCCTGTGTAATAAAATGATAAAGCACTTTCCCCATCACTTAGAAAACATGAGGTGATCCCAGCTATGATCTAAACTACAAGCTCAGCTACCTGCTCCACTTACTACCATATGCCTGCTCAGAAGGAAAAAAAAAATTAAAAAAAAAATTTAAAAATCGGTCTTTGCAGGCTTGGGTGACAAAGCACAAGGGCATCCCAGGGCATCTGAGGACACCCATCAGCAAAGTCTTTTTTGGGGAGCTGAACTGGTTCATGAGTTTGAATACAAACAGCAACTCATTAAACAATGCATATTTAGACTAAATTCTTGGCTCATTACAACAAAAAAAGCTAAAGGATCACCACAGGAAGAATTATGGCCTAAAACCCCTCATTGCTTTCTGAAGTTATCTCAAAGTGAGACTCCAGGGAAATTGTTACATTGTTTTTACAGCAAGAGTACACAGAAAATCTGTCTTCTCCTATTTTGGCATCTTTGCTGAAATGAGAAGCCAAATCATTTGTATATTCACTGAGTGTTCATATAGAATATATACAAATTATTCAGCATCCTCTAAGAGGAGAAGGCAGAAAGGTCAAAATAACAAGAAACTGGGAAGATGCCAGGAAGCTCCTGCCCTACTTTGTTTTCTAGACTTGCATTAATAATTGGTGTTTTACAGAAGAAGAGTTTTTAAGTAAGATTATTTAATATTCTTAAAAGATTAGAATTTAAATAAACTGCAATCCAAACAGAACATTTACATTTAAAGAGTTTTTTCCAAATAACAGAAGTACTTGGGCCAGGCTCTCTATTTTCTGTCCTTGTCAGTTGTCGGCAAAGTTAATTTAATCAAAAATGGCCAGAGTACAAGTGATGGTCAAGATAAGAAAAGCTTCCAAGTAGACCTACCAAGCTCTTGTGCACCCAACAAACTGGCCATTTTCCTAAAATTTTATGCCTCTGACTAAATAAATAAATAAAAATTAAGGCAGTAACAGTTTTACAAATCTGTCTTAATTAAGAAGAGAAGAAACACCCTCAGACACATGGCATAAAATCACAACTGCAAGAATAGAAATACTACCTAAAAAAAGCCAGGTCTTTTCTGAATCCCTCTTGCTTGCTGCCTCCACATGGCTTGGTCTATTTTCACTTCTGTTGTCAGGAGAAGTGTTTGCATTGAATAGCTGTGAGTGTTGAGGCAGGGGTGCTGCTCAGTCAGGAGAGGAAGGAGGACAGGGACACGCACCTCGCACACAGGAGCATCCTTCTCCTGCAGAAAGAAGCTGCCATTCCTCTTGGCAGAACCAGAAGCACCACACACAGCCAGAGCACAGGGGGAGAGATCAATTTAGGAAGATAAAAGCACACAGGGGGTTTAGTTACCTCAGTGTTTATTACAGCAGACTGAAGATATAGGTCAACCCCCTGTCCTGGAGCCCTCGGTGATTCGAGGCAGAGAAAATGTTACAAATTGCTCAGACAGCTCTAACTATGCAAGTAATCCATGGAGCCTGCCAAGGAACACATGTGTTTCAGGCATAAATCGTCCAATCTATTCCTTTCTGAATTAACATCTGTCATCATGACACCATTCAAAATGACTGAAGACTGGATCATATTAACAACCACACATCTTGGATAAATATTTACTGTTCAGACTTTCTCCCCCCACCTCACTTTAAATAAAAAATGCAGATAGCAAAATTCCTGGAGCTGTGAAAGGGGAGTCTCTTTTCAGCCACTGACAGAAAGCATGTGATTTTATTTACAAAATCAAATTGGTGTTTTTCCCCTCCTCTGTGAGTCTTCATACCCCACACCAATGAACTTAGAGCATCCCATGGTGTTGCAATGCTTTCCAAAGAGCTCTTCTGGGGAATTTTGTTATGCTGGAGGTTGCTCACCTCAGAGACTCCACAAAGCCTTCTCCCTCTGGACGCAGAAACAAATCTGGCTAATTGTGCCCCAAGAAGAGAAAAATTTGCTGTGACCTTTGCAGACAACTGGATAAAGCAAATAACTTAGGTCCATGACAAGCTGTCAGGTGTGTTACTGGCTTGCTACCCTGCTCCCCATAGTCAACAAACGGGTCATAGAGAGTGAGGACAGGGGTCCCAGAGTCACAGAACAGGAGGGTGGGAAGGCAACATGGGAGTGCAGCCCTGTCCTTCGTACTCCCAGGACACACAATTTTCCCAGGTACTGGATTAAGTCTGCATTACAGAAAACAAGATGTCAGCAGTCAGTGTTCCCCTCTGTGAGTATGTCATCTGAGAATTGTAAGGACAGATTTCTAGGAAATTATGAATATTCAGACTGATTTTATCTAGTTGAGCTTCTAGCCACCACTCTCTGCTATTTCTTCTCAGCACAGCTTGAGAGGCTGAGAGAAATCCTGCTGACATCTTTCTGGACATCCTGCCTAGCAGGGAGCAGTGCTCCTCCATCAGCAACTTCTCCTTCCAGCCCTTTACTCTCACACTGCTTGAGTGGAACTTGACCAAGATATCCAGTCTTGATTTCAAGACATCAAGAGCAAATTCATCAAGCCTTTAGGGCAGATGTGGCAAAAATACTTATACTGATATAAATATTCTGCCTTTTTTGGTCATTTGCCTAGCTTCAGATACACTTTTTCCTACAAAATTAAAAAGTCTTTTGAGAAAAAATGTTCCCTCTAGGTAGAGAGTGAGACTACAAGTAAATCCCTCCAAAATCTCATGCATAAGCTAAATAAATTGAACTCCGTAACTAAATAAATTGAACTTAAATCTCTCAGACTAAGGGAGGCTTTGCAGACTTCAAATGATTCCTGTAGCTCTTTACTGAAGTGTTAACATGGAACATCTTTATTCTACTAACAGTTGCACGAATAGCTGATATCCTCCGGGTGACGTTTCAGTTTCACTGCAGGCAATGTCCTGGCACTTTTTCCATGTCCTGGATTCACCATGTGGAGGAACATCTGCTGCACATGTGGGCCAGGAAATACCCTCAGCAGGCATGGGCTGCACTGGTGGTAAAACCAAGTATGGCTGGGTGGCAGAGACACACACCTTGCTGCTGGCAAGGCCAGGTGGAGGTGAGACCGTGCAAGCAATGGGAAAGTTGGGGGATATCCGAGAGCACTGTGGCACAAAAGGGAGCAGGACACAAATCCACAGGCAATCAGGCAATTCTGTTAGCTCTGCTGTTTATGGAATTCTGTAGTTCATTAAGACCAGCATCAGATTTGGAATTTCTTTACATTGGCTCAGATATTCCAATCAAGGCAGGCAACCTGAGTTCACACACACTATGACCTTGAAATGCACCTACCAGGATTTGCATAATGTTGGTGTCTGAATATTGCCAGAGCCTGCCAAAGACAGTGAGAGCAACATGAGCACCCTCCTGGTGCTTTTTCAAGACATCTGCACTAGCTCTTCAGCTGGCCCACACATTGACTTTTCGAGACGTGGAAAAACTGCAACTCTAAATTGCCCATCTTTTTTGACTTTGGTTGAGAAGGAAGAAGAGATTGAATATCTAGGCGAGAGCAGGAACTGCCGGCTGGATGGCAACAGACATCAGGAAAGATTAGACAGTGACAATATTGGGAAGAAATTGTCTCGGGAAAAAGCAGGATGGGGAGGCAATCAAAGAAAGGATGTCCTACTAGGGCAACAATACAGTCTTTTCAGGGGTAAATCCTGTTTAGGTCTCTTCATTTAAGAATGATGCACATGAATAGAAACTAAAGAAATAAAAATCTGACTGCGGCTCTTTGGTTTTCACGTTACAGCTGGGATTACTGAGCCAGAAACGAAGATGATGCTGTCTTGGCAGATGTGGGATAAAGGTTCTTTAAGGACTGCTGATGGCTAACACGGCTAAATGCTTCTTCTCAATTAATAAAAGTATAGGGATGTAAAAGATGACTGGTGTTAGGTAACAGCAAGCAAAGCAAGGGACAAAAACAAAGGACAAAACCCATCAATGGTGTGGGAAAGACTAGAAGGGCAGACACACCAACAATTTCTATTTTAATTTTAAAGGGAAACTGTCTAAAAATTGAGCAATCAATGATGTCATTCCTTCAAGTACAGATACTTTGCAGACTTTTGATACCTGGATTTCTTTCATTCAAGAAATAGTGTGGTCGTGGCTATTTTTTATTTTCTTGGCCTGCCCCATGAGCTTAGGTGAATGGTTACAGACTTGTAAATATACCCAGTCCAGGTGGACAAGTTTTATTGTCCAGGACACATCCACCTGGCAGTATTAAATGCTATGAAGACACATTGCAAAGGCACCAGAGCAGCCCCTGCCACCAGCTGATGCTTAACAGTGCACTTCAGACACACAGTGCATGCCTGGGTGGGAGCAGCTCTCAGCTATGCAGTGACCTGCCTAATCTCATTACGCTGTTGCATGCAGGTATGTATGAAGGGCAAGCTCCAGCCTGCACTTCCCATACCAACAACCTTCCTTTGGGAATCTGGCCAGGAAGTCTCCCCCAAGGCCCATGCTGCAAATTGGGTCGTTTGCCTACTGAGGTTCCTGTATGGTCCTCCCCACAGTGCTACCTGAAAGCTTGTTAAAGATCACAAAATACACAACTAAACTTTTCTCCCTCTCTTGGTCAACAGGGACATTTTATATAGCATATCTACATATTTTCGAGCCTCTCTTCTAACCATGACTGGAAAAAACTGGCTTAGGTTCTCTCACAGAGCACCAGTGTTCACTCTTCTCCTAAAATGTTCTGGAAATTGCTCTGATCTCCTAGGGCAGTGACAGAGAAGGATTTGTTGTTTTTTTTCATATGCAAGTCTTCTGTGGTTCTCTTTGGCCATTCCCACCAATGCACTGTAATGGTGAAACAGCTCCTGACCATGACAGCAAAACCCCACAGGCAGTATAGGGTTAGCTTTCTACACAGCCAGAGAGATCAAAACCTAAAAAACCCCAAACAATGATGTCAAAACAATCATACCAGAAAGACAAGCTAACTTCCAGCTACTCTCTGGCAAAGGAATATGGAACATTCTCCACAGAATGCATCACAGAGACTCTCCCACCTCATCTTCTCAGTCAGAGATTTGGTAGGAGCCAGAAAAGTCTGCCTCATGTTTTCACTTTCTTACAAAGCATTTTCTGTGCTTCAACATTTAGTCAGGGTTCAGTTGCCTTGACTGAGGCACTGAACCATCCTGATGATGTGGTAAGGTATTCCTTGCTACAATTCCTCCTAGAATTCCCCCACACTCTGAGAGTGGAAATGGTTTTTAAACCATGTTCTAAAGCAACAGGACAACCACCACTTGAAAGGCTTTCCTGCCTCTTCCTCACTGCAAGCCTCATCATGTCCCTTGAGCAGGCTGGCTGCCTTACTCACCAGCCATGCCTTCCTAAATTATACTTCTGGAGGGATTAGTTATAAATAGCTATTTAGGTGAAAATTTAAATTTGTGAAAGAAATTAAACAGTCCTTAAGGTGATTTCTCAATTCAAAAGCTTTTCTCATTTATGATGGAGCAGCTTCCGTTCCCTTTCAGATGAGTCCAAGGAGAGCAGGAGGACACAAGGCAATGCCCAGGCAGACACATCTCTAAGCAGATGGGCTGAAGCTGTGTTTCAGCATAGGATGAGGCACCACAAATCTATTACCAAGGTTTGCATTCACAATGCATTAAGAAAACTGGTAGTGGATTTACAGCTCCACCAAACCACTGTCTCAACAGTCCTTTAAAACCCAGTAAGACCCACTCTACACAAGACATATAAAGCAACAAGCCCCTTGGAGGAGTAAAGGGAAAGAAAAAAACTTGCAATTCAAAAGCAAACCCTGGAGTGAATCTGCCAGTAGCAGTGGCCACTCCATTTGTCACCAAAGGCAAGGGACACCATTGGACAAAAGCAGATTCTCCCTCCCTAGTGCAGACCCAGAGAAACCACCTCCTCAAGCACTGGTCTCAAGTTCCAAACAAGCCAAAAATCGTGCATGTGAACGAAGCTTTCCTTGGGATGGGACAGCAACAACAGATTCACAGCCTCACTCTTTTCCTGAAGATGACAGCGTGATGGCTCCTCAGGTTTCTTTTAGGATGTAAACCAGCCCACAGGTAAGGCTATTTCATAATCTGAGGAATCCACAGTGAACTAGAGGGCTGTGACATTCACAGGCTGCCCTAGCAAACATGCAGCATGACAAGGCCATTAACTTGTGGAAGAAGAGGAGCTCTAAACAAAAGCTCAGCAGACAGCACAAGAGCTGGCAGCAGTCCGGCCTTGGCTGCAGCACAGCAGCACTCACTGATTGTGCCAGGAAGGTATCACAACACACATTTTACCACAACTAGGAGAATGCTATTGGGTTCATACAATAATGTAGCTCCCCAATAAAAAGTTAAATAAAACCTTCCCCAGTGCCACATCCACAAGGTCTCTGCAAGCAGCAGTCACGTTCTGTGACACAGGAGCAGGGGCTGTGTCATGCCCACTGCTGGAGGTTGTTGGGCACCACTGCTGTGGGCCAGCTGTCAGAGACATGTCCCTGCAAGGGACAGACAGACAGCCTGGCATCACTCACAGGCAGGTGCTCACTTGCTCCCATGACTTTCACTATCAGAGAACTTCTAGGTGCTGCAGGCACTTTCTGCACAAGTGGCTCCTCCTGGCAAAAGCTGCAGAGATCCCCACTGGAATCATCCACAGGCTCATTACCACATGAGCAGGAAGCTCGTGAGCTGCCAATTTCTAGTGGCACCTTTGCCCTCACTTGGCTGCTTTATTGCCGTGTGCCAGGTGTTCAGGGATGTGAGCCCTAACAAGCAAGAGAGCTCCCTCTAATTCACTAATGACAGCCAAGAAACAACCCTGGAATTGGCCTCAGTACTAGGCTGAGATGGCTGCTTTGCATATCTGGAGCTTGTAAATTCCTGTTTGTTTCAGGAAGCATCTACTTCCCATGCAATAGAGAAACTTTCAGCTTTTGACCACTATTTTAAGAAGAGCAATATATGACCAAGCTTCTATCCCCCTGCAATTCCTCTGGTACTTTGTGTATTCAGAAAGAGTTTCTGTCACTGAGAGATCCAGGCAGATGTAGGAGGGTACAAGCAGTGGGAAGCAGCAGGGTGGATCACAATATATATAGATTATGTCTCTTGGCAAAAATAGCAGTTCAGGGGAAAGTGTAACTGTTTTGAGTGACTGTCCATGAGTAATCCCCCTCTGGGGATGCACTGGCAGCAGTCATTTCATCAGCAAAGGGGTGCCTGGAAGTGTCACAGGCTCTTACAGCAATTATTCCAAGTCAGCACTGCCAGACCAGTCACCACAGACGCACGAACAGCTCACATCTGTGACCCTTCTGCAACAGCCATGAGTTCATGGAACTGCAGGCTCTGGGACTCCAACCCACTTCCTTTCCACTTGTACACCGACTTATTAGGTCAGCATGGTGCAATACTCCCCTCTGCTAACCATGGCACCTTTCTCCATCCCACACTCCTTTTAGCTGCAACCAGTGCAATGATTTTCTCCTTTAGTTTATTCTAATGCCTGTCAAATGACTGAAATCAAGTTACCAGCATTTTAGTCACTCAGATCCACTCACTCTTCCCCTTCTTAAAGGCAGGTCTACATTCTCTGGTGATACACTATGCTCTAACTTCCTACAAGACTTCAGTCTGGAGTGCCACCTCAGCCAGAACTCTGTGATGGAGACTACCTTTGTTTTGTTGCTGACAGTGAACATTTAGCCAAACCTGTCCTTTTTCTAGATTAATGTTTACTCTCAAGTTTTTGCTTGCTTCCAGATCTTTCTGGTTTAGTGTAAAATAAAAAGCTGCTGAGCTTTTACACTTCCTTAGGTCCATATTCCACTGTTTCTGTTTCTGTATATATTGTCCCCCAGGGCACTAAGGCATCACACAGGTATCAGGGAGGCTGTTGCACCAGACTGTGTGTAACACATAAAATCCCCTACCCCACTGTTCTGCTGCTGCTTCTGCATCACACTGATTCTTTTTCCTTATAACATCTCCTGAAAATCCTCCTCTCTACACAGCACTTACCCCTTCCTCAGTACGCAAGTGCTGCCAAAAGACAGCACAGAGCAAATCCCTCTCAGCTGCAGGGAGAATAAGCTTATCTGACCACTGACCCAGCAATAAATAATCACTTGCCTTTCATTTACTCTTTCTCAGATAAGCTCCCTCTGATTTCACTTACTCAAGAGAGGACTAAGCAAGGATCCCAGCCTGGAATCTCTGGTCCAGCAGGTCCAAGCTTCTCCAGGTGCCTGAAGGAATTCAGAAGGTCTCATTACATACCTGTGACTGTACCATGGACATGTACAGTTGCCATCATCAGTCACAAACAAAGGAAACATCAGAGGGCAGAGATCAGCCCATTTTTTTGAGGAATGTGTCAACTTCCACAGCAGTTGTGTTCTTCAGCAGAATGATTCCATTTTCCTTTTCTCTTTCCTGAGGTCAGACTCCTGACTGCAACCACTGGTTTGAAACAGGGATGAAGTCTTGCAAACGGACATGTCAGATAAGGAATAAGCAACAGTGGCATACAGAGCTCTCAGGTCATGCAAGAGCCTCTAGATAAATTCAGGAAAGGAAGAAACTCCCCTTTCTCTGGAAAACCAGCTGAGAGAGAAACACTCTTGACACACAGAGAGCACTGGGCAGACATTTGTCATTTTGAACTTACCACACACTGATGAAAATACTAACACTCACTACCAGAATAAACAGACGCCTACGAGCTATTCCCACAGCACTGCTGGTCCTCCATTGGGTCATTCCTATCTAAGAGACAGCACTTTGTGTATTGGATTCCTCTAGAAAAAGCAGCTGTGTGAGCCACCTGCTTGCAGCTGAAGCCAGTGACAGCAAGATCTCAGCCTCAAGCAGAGAGAAATCAGACTAGAGCACAAGAGAACGTAAGACAGATGTTTTCAGTCACCTGGGCTGCATCCTAAAGTACTTCAACTGGCTCAGCAGCCTCAAGAACTAGCATTGATTCCCTTTGGAACTTGTGTGGAACAGGTAGAGGGTCAAAGGATTGAAAAATGGGCAAAAGTAGTGCCTAGCATTAAGAAGGCAAAAAGATGAAGGGAGTTGAATTATGATTTCAATTCCCAGAATAGCAGGATTAATTATATGTAAGCACCTGTAAAATAACAGAGTAGCAACCCAGGTGGATTTGTCAAGAGTGAATTATTTTAAAAAAAATTTCTTTATACAGACAAAAAATTACCATAGGGGAGAAGCAAGACGTAAACTGGAATTCAGTAGAGCTTCTGGCAGAACACTTTCACAAACATGCCAAAAGCATTATTGATGATACAACTGTGATACAACTTCAGAAGTGGCCAAAAAACTATCCAGGAGGCTCAGTGGGCTCACTCTAGGAATGGAAGGATGTTAGTACTTTGGGGTCTGCCTAGGAACCAACATTGTTTTGTGTTTTCATTATCAACCTGGATGATGAAGTAAAAAGTATGTTCATTAAATTGCAGAGGACATGAATTTGGAAAGAATGGCAGGTATGCTGGGAACCTCTGCCAAAGGAACTTGGCAAACTGGAGGAGTGTCCTGGAAGAAAGGATCAGTAGGGAGAAGTGCACAGTGCTGCTCTTTGGCATGAGGAGCCAGCAGCACAAGCACAGGGTGTGGAGCGGAGGAAGTGGCTGCTCTCCAGCTCTTCCCAAGACCTGGAGTCTCCAGGAATCCAACACTCACCTTCAGTTCCACGCCATTGTGGAAAAGGCCATTGAAACAGTGGATGTATAAAGAATGAGAACTTTGAGGTTATTGAATTATCTATTTGTTCCTCCTTTTTGCTGTAGTCTGTACATTTTTGGGCACTGCTCCTTAAGAAAAAGATGAATTAACTACAAGCACTCAAAAGAGCAACAGGAATTAAGAGATCTGGAAAACATCACCTAAAAGAACTGGAAAAACCTCAGAATGTTTATTCTGAAGAACTGAATGATAAGGAGACAATCACAAGAACACTGAAGTAATGCACAAAGCTCAAGTTCTTTCTGCTCTCTGCCAAGCTGGGCACTGAAGCCCTCAGTTAAGAGAACTGCAGTCCATCTCCCTGGTCTAGAAGGTTTTAGCAGACTATTTGTTGCATCCTCCCAAGAGCAGGGGATACCACAGAAGAATCTAGTGATGATGACTTGACTGCAAGGTGGAAATTCAATTTGTTTTGAAGTAAACCAACCCATCCTTTGAGCTTCAAGCTAAACACTGGGAGTCCCTGCAAGTGCATTCAGATAGCCGGGCACTGACACTGCCAGGGCTTTCCCTGAATGAGGAACAAGAGCCTGACATAAAACAAAGAAAATGACTTTTGACTCAATTATTTGTGTTACGAAAGCCCACTTGTGCTTGCCCAGAGGCTGACAGGTAACTTCATCTGTCTGGTAGCAAGAAAATAATTGCAAGTTGGTGCCAGTGTTAGACAAGAGCAAAGTATGAGCCCTTAAGGCCCTCTCTGTAACAACCATATACAATTATATTCCCAGACTGCTTTATTCTGTGTGTGGTGAGCTGCCAACCTCCTCTCTCTGTCTCTAAACAGACAATATAACATGCCATCCCATGAATGCTAATTCATTTGTCTTCTTATTTGCTGAAAAGTCATTAAGCAACATTTGAAAACAGATATATAAGATTTGTAAGAACTATACCCATTATTTATTTGGGATTTCCTGACAGACAAACCTTCCACTGAATGAGAAGTCATTGATCACAACCTGATTCCATTCTGGATAGGAGGATTAAATAGAGCAACCCTAATTATTAATAGGTCCGTGGTGCTTCAGAAAGGCACGCATGCAAATGAAGGGGTCAAATTTTTACATGGGGAAAGCAGTATATCCACCACTTTAGTGTTTTAAAATGTGTCTTGATACTGTTGTTCTGGATGATATTTTAACCAAACACAAATCATGAATCTCAGTAACTGAACAAAATATAATGGCTTGTGCTATTCAGGAGGGCACATTAAGTCTGATTGTAGCCTTTTCAACAAGTTGTGCTGCCGCTGTCTCCTCCTCCCCTCCTGTGACATCAGATCCTTGTTCCCAAACTCCCATTTCTTTCCCTTCCCATTTCTCTTTTCCTTCCTCTGCTCTTAAATCCTGAGAGCCCATAAAATCCATGCAAAAGCTGGTCCTTTTAAATACTCTTTAAGATAACTAAAAATTAATTTAATTGTTCATAGTACACACTAACAGTCTTCAATAGCAAGCCTCGTCTGTGATGCAACACAGATTACAGAGAGATGTCTTTGTAAAACATATTTAATTAAAGCTGAAGTCCATGTAGGTAAAGAAAGTCTTCACTTAAATGCAGCAGGATACAGAGTGGAACTCTCCTCAGACCGAAATGTGGCAGATAAGATGGTGATATAAAGTCTGCCCATCGTTATTAATTAGGTGACCTTCACAGTGTCAGCTGACAGCATTCTTACCACTTTCTCCTTGTAAACAATGTATTTCAGCCACTTGAAATCCTGCCATTTGAATCCTGCCAGAACAAACAGGGAATCCTTCTCATACTGCTCCATTTTCTGGATTGCACCTTCAGGATATGTGATCCGGAGTGTTGTCTTGCCACCCACATCTTTCTCAAAGCCCTTCACCGGAGCCGAGTTCAGCCTGCAGGGCAACCAGAGAAGACACGGTCACGGATTCCCACTTACACTCACATTCCCACTCACACTCCTGTGATGATGACACAGCAATCACTGCTGGGCAAGAGCTCCCTGCAGCAGCTGCTACAGTAGCAAATGTTAACTCTTGCAGTTCTTCATCACAAACACTTAGGGAGGTTTGTACCAAGTGACGACAGCTTAATTAGAAGTTACATTAATTCTATCATTGAATATAATGCAAACCATTTCTGCATATCAACTCCTGTGATTTAAATAGGGTTGGAGGCTTTGGAAGATGAAAGTAAAAAATACCGTCCTTGCAAATTTAGAGTAAGAAAGTAAGCATTAATATTTTAACAGCCCATTGCTCCTGTGATGTGTTGGTTGGGTTCTGCAGGGCTGTGGTGAAAGAGATGATGCAGCTCCTCATCAGTTTCAACAAACTGAAACTGGTCTCATTTTCCAACCCCAGCCCACAGCTTACACCACTCATCTTACCTGCAGTGAGGGCTGCACAGGGAAATAAGCCAACTTGTAATTCTCAAAAAAATCCCATAGGAACAATCTGAAGATGGTTTAATTCCCCAAACTGGCCCAGTGGGAGGGTGAGTTGCCTTGCAATGCCAGCACAAAGGAGGAGGTTGGGCTGGGACAAGGCTCAGCACCACTGCAGTCTCACAGACTCCAAGGAGTTTCTGCTATGGAAATGCATCCCACCCTGAAAACACTCAAGAAGTCACACAGCTTTGGTCCTGGGGACACTGATTTCTGAGGAGATGCTGCGTATTTAGCTGTGCTTTTGTTAAAACATTTCTCAGGAACAAAGTTTTTTCCCTTGGAAAATAAAACTGCTTTGGCATGAACAGCAATGATAACTACCATGATGCTAAAGTTTTCAGAATTTCTATTTAAAACTAAAACGCCAAAGCTGAGGAAATTTCATGTAACTTGGAATACAAATCTTGCTGACATCAAACAGCAGCCTCTGATGGCACAGGATTGCCTGCTTGAATTATTGCAGCATTCTTGACTTGGTGTAGTTCAACATACTGGAAAGTGCTTATGGACTGCAAATTTTGCCATGTAAGAATGTTAATGAGAATCTGGATTTGTCTTTTTCAGCCTGGGTAAGCATTTTACATTGGAAAACTGTCAGAAGAATAAAAATCTCTATAAAATCTGAAATTATTTTAAAAATCTAGAGGAATACATTCTTATGCATTCTTAGCAGAAATGCTTACTTTATCATAAGGAATAAAATATTAAAGGAAAAAAACTTTAGAACCAGTACCACCACAATTTATACAGCATTCTTTTTCCATGGTTTATAAATCCTTGCTTTTTAGCCCGACTTTGAGGTAACTAGACCTGAGTACAATGCTCCCAGCCAGCCTGATCCTTTGCTTTTTCCCTCTTCATTCACACATCACTCACTTTTTCTGTGGGCAGTATTTAAACTTAAAGGTCTTGTCTCTTCAGGGCAGAAGACCTTATATAAAGCAAAAACATGCAGCTCTAAAGGTAACATAATACTACCAATACTCTGCAAAAAAAGCTAGTTTTACATATTTTCATCTGTTTTCTTTAGGATGAGGAGGTGTCTGCAGTTGTTTCAAATGTCACCGTGCAGCTCTTTGGCAGGGTTTTTCTCATCCCCAACTGCTGGGTTCACTGTTTTGCTGCTTACTTTGTTAACACTCTCAAAACTTGGGAGCCCTACTTTGTACCTAGACAGAAAATAAATCTAACATTTCCCCAAGTGAAATGAGCCTCCAGCAAAGGGCGAGAGTGTGAACTGCTGATGGAGCCAGCACCACCAAGGCGGTGCCCCGAGGGCAGTGTGGGCAATGGAGCAGGGAAAGTTCTGGCAGCCACAGCCCACATCCACAAAGGTGCAGAATCCACAGCTCCAACCCTTCCCAGGCAGGAGGCACTGGTGGTTATAAACACAGCTGAATCTTGGAAAACCTCAATTAGGATGTCAGGCCTCCTTGTACACGGACAGGCAGTTTTCTCCACAAGAAGTTCCAGAGTGTTTTTCTCTCTGTGCTTGCTGATTACATATAGAGCTTAGAGACACTAACTCCTAACCCTGGCACCATGAAGATCCTTTCAGATACCTCTCAAGCATCAACACCAGGTGAATCCCTATCTGGTTCTAATCAGGAATTTCTAATACACACTTATTTTTGCCCAGTCTGCAGTCTATTCTAAGGAGGCATTTCAGAGCACTGATGACTGCTGCAAGAAGTCCTGCCAGGTGAAGAGTGTGACAGCTGGGAATAACATCTGCACTGAAATCTGATAATGTCTAGTTAAAGAAAAACAGCAACTCACTCCAAGCTCTTTTAGAACAAAGCTGAGTTGGACTATCTTCACTGCAAAGAACAAAATTTCTTGCTGCAATTAGCAGTCCTCACATGGCAACACATGAGGCATCAAAGAACTCCACATACTGCTGGATCACTCCTTTGTCCACAAATGTACCCCTTTTTTCATTTAAATTTCACTCCCTAGGTCCCAAATATCATCCTTCAAAGGAGTTCTGCAGTGTATGAAAAAGGATCTTATAGTACATGGGACTTCCCCAGCTTCCACAGGAATAAAGCAAGCAGTTGGATACATATCCAAGCACCTGGCTTCATTTAACCTTTACAGTTGACTTCTCTCTCCTTTATCCATCCCACCAACAGCACAGGTGCTCAGCTGCCCTCTTATCCTCTCAGCTTGCAAACTGACATAGATTTACTGATGTGGAGAGAAAAGTTGAACTTTTCATTTAAAAATTAAATAGTGGTCTTTCTGCTGTAAATCTTAGTGGGTGGTTTAGTCCAGATGGATTGAAACTGTTCTTTTGCTACTTTTTGAACAATCTGAGCCCAAGGAAAGGCTATAAACTGCATTTTAATTCAGCTCAAATAACTACAAGTCACCCAACTATGAAGAGGAGTAAGAGCTCTTTGTTAACGACTGATAGTGGGATGAACTAGGAGAAGGGCTGCAAAAATTTTGTCCTGTTCTTAACAGCCATCCCCATGTCCAGAATGCTGATGGAGAAGAAAAGAACCATTCACAGGAAGCAAAGACTGAAAGAGATCTTCTCAGTCTTTTTGTCAAGAGTTAGAAGATATTTATTTCTCTCTGTATGTCCTATCCTTTCCTTGCACAAGGGAGAGAACAGAGACTGTGTTAAATAATATCTGCCTTAAATTCTTTTATTAATCCCTTTCTTTCTTCTACCTTTAGCTAAGAATTTGCTATTTGCCACCATGTCTTAAGGCTGATTAATATTGAGAGAGATTATATCAGATACATCTCTTTTAATAAGATATCAGTTATCTTACTAAGAAAAAAAATACCAACTTAGACTATATTATACCAGTTTTGTAAACTTACATTGCAGTTTATCTCACTTTTGTTATTTACCATCATAATATTTTTTTACTCATGACTCAAAACCTGATGGAAAACTCTGCTTTTTTTTTTCAGGTCAGACTAATGGGTCTGTAGCTCCCTAGAGCACATCCTCCCTCCCTCCTACACACACTCTCTCACTCTCCATTAGTACAGGTATTATGTTTGCTAATCTCCAGTCACCCAGAACGCCTCCCTGACTTGACAGATTTATTACTGAGAGTTATGACTAGACCTGTGATTTCACATATCAGCACGTTTTTCAAGCATTCTGAGATGGCGCTGATCCAGGTCCTCAGCAAAAGTCCTAACTCTGACTGTGGTCCTTTGCACTCCCACCACTCTGCTTCTGGTGCCTTGGTCAACATTGTCATCTACCAAAGTATTGCCAATTTCTGGGGCACACTTACAGGTGTTTAATCACTGCTGGGTCCTCGCTCATAGAGGCTTCCTGCTTCCTAACATCCTTTGCTGCAGCATTCTTAGCCCATCCTAACTGTGAGGTGAAGTTCCAGGGGAATGTAACATGACCAAGAATACTCTCCTGAGCTACCACAGGGATACATCTGGGAGCAGATCCAACAGTGTGAGTTACTGCTTCACCACCTAACGGAATCACAAAAGCAGCAACTTTTAGAAAGGAGCTATGAAGGGAATGTTCAAGTGATATCATACAAGAGACCACATTCCCAAGAAGCTGTGGAGAACAGAAGGCTTGAAGAATGCCTTTATCTTTTGATGTGATTATCATTTATAACAAATCTTTTTAAGCTCATGTCTATTTTTACCTTCTCTGTAAGTTAATGCTTCTTCCATAGAAAGGGATACTGTCACTAATACAGGTTAAAGTTTGCCTGCATAGCAAGTGAACTGATAGAGAAACTGAGTATGTGACAAGAACTGTAATGCCAAAGACTCACCTGACAACAACATCATAGTCATCAATTTTTAACCCTAATGACTTATTTGCAAGGACTCCACCGTTTCCCACAATAATACATCGCCGGCAGCTGAGACTGTGGAAGAAACAGAGGAGAGAAGTGATTTTTGTAACAGAACTTCAAACACACAGAGAACACATGTTCAGTTTGCATGCATCTGAGAACTACAGGAAACCTCTGTAAATATTAAGAATTAAGAGGGGGACAGAGATACACTTGATCCCCAGCTCACCTCGTCATGCCCAGGCATTACATGTGATAAACTGCTTTCAACACCTCACACCACGTGTGGCCTAATGAGATGAGCTGTCAGGACAAGCAGCTCCTCTCCCCCCACACCCCTGATATGATGGGCTTGAATCAAACCCATCTGTTTACTTGAACCACCTCATTATTCATTCAGCACTGAAATAACAATAAACCAAAGGCTTAGTGAGGAAGTCTTCTCTCCAAGCAATTTTGTGAGTGCAGGCAGATCTTGCCAGGTTATCTGGGGTGTGCTCACCTTGCTGAGAGCAAAATTGCTGCTGTTATCATGAGACTTCAAGAGACAGAAAAACATTAAATGGAGAGGGAAAAAAGACCCCCACCCTCCCCCATACCTGTCCAGTAGGAAACATATCTGGAGATACAATAGGTGAGGAAACGGAAGGAAAATAACCTTCATTAACAAAGAAACAGGAAAGAGAAGGAAGAGAACAGTTTCTCGTGGAACCCCGAGTCATGAGAACTCTGCAGCAGATGTTAAAAAGTGATTTTGTTTTGAAGACAGAGAGAGGACTTCTTTCCAGCCATCTAATCCCAAATGCAGCTGGCTCTTCTGGCAATGTGCCTCCATCTCTGGTAGTTCACTGAAGGAATACGTGTCTGCAGAGCCTTTTTCGGAAAGGGTCCAAGGCAATCAGTTGTTTGGAGCAGATCCCTGAACTAGGCAGCCTTCCTAGTCCCAGGCACAGTCAACTGGTCACTTCTAGGCTGTCCTCTCTGTGATAACTCTAAAGAGCCAGCATGGGGGAAGCTCTGCCTATGTGAGGTCCCTTTTAGCAGAGCAGGAGTGCACTCAAAAGACTCAGCTAAACTGTTGAAGATCACTCTGCTGACAGAGCCATTAGCACCAAGAAATGCTCAGGAACAGCTTCCCCTGCCCAGATAAAGTTCCCCTGCAGATCCGAGCCTTTCCAAAAGAAAAAACTTCCTCATGCAGATGGACATATTAGCCCAGTGTCCCCAAGGGCTGAAGAAGCGTGTGTGTGTTTGTGATAATCAAACCACAATAGAGAAAGAATTTTATAGATAATGGCATAGCCAAAAAAAAACAACCCAGTTCTGGCAACAAGGAGAAATCAGACACAAGATCTCGTTCAAGCAATATACTGTGACAAAGAGGGAAGGGAGAGGCAGCCCCAAGTACACCAAAATGAGTGACAAAGATGGTAACAGCTTTGTCAAAACCTTCAAGGAAAAGGTGCTGAAGAAGGGAGAAAGAGACATAGTTCAGTTCTGGTCAAGTGATAGTTCAGAAAGAAATGCACTCTTTTGATGATTATGACAGGAAAGTTTGACCTCCTAAACAACAGACTGCTGGGTGAAATACTGTACCTTCTCTACTCAGCTGTCTCTCAGCTATGAGTCCTTTTGAATTTTCTGTTTTGAAGAAGAATACTGTGCTGAAATCCAAAGGCTGCAAGCTCCAGGCACTCCACTCTGTCCTCTTCCCACTTACTGTTAGGATGTTCTAACCAATTCTGAGTACAGATCTGCTTGTTTCAACCTCAAACCACTTAATTGCTTTCTTTGCTTTCCTGCTAAATTAAAGCACCATCTACTGTCAGTAGTCCCTTCCACATCTGCATGAGATCCACTTACTTACAAAGCACTGTGTATAAACATTTGCCTCTCACAGGACAGACTGGTGAGCATGAGCTGCTGCACATAAGATAAAAGAACCAGTTCCACCAGCCAAAGCTGTTCCAGCAGCTTCATAGTCCTGTTCCCACACAGGACTCACAGACTGATCAAAACCCACTCCTAATCTTATATTGACCATACAAACTGGAGTGAGTTCATCACATCTTGCACAGTATGGCAGCTCTTCTAGGTCTTGAGTCACACTTGCAGTACCTCCCTGAACAATTCTCAACTTCTCCCCAGATCTCCAAAGTAGTGAATCTGGAAGACCAGCATGTGGAGCTAATGCTGCTCAAGGCAGAGTGCCTTTTACACAGATTTTCCTTACATCATTCCAATCCTCTTCTTACAGTCATTGGTTTGCAGAATATAATCCTCATCTTGTAAACATCACCTGCATTGTTACCTCTGTGATGCCTGATTTTTGATGTGGCTCCAGTGAAGGATGCAACAAAATAGTCAAGACTGACTTGGCCCTCCTGCTTGTTACTTTCCCAGTCTTTAGTTCTGGCAAATTTTCCTAGTGGAATTTCACATTTTCTCCAGACTGGTTTTAGCCCCTGTGAACACCTGCCAGCAGGATTACACTAGAAGTGTTACTAAAGGATTAATTCTCAACTCTGACAACAACTTTTTAAAGCTGTGTAACATATCCTATGCCTAAAAAGGATACCTCTAAATGGTGTAGTATAGAATCAGAACATAATGGACTGAGACAAATAACTAATGTGTGCCTCTAAAAGTTTACCTTTATCATTCAAGCTTCTAGGTAATCTAAAAATATATCCTCTATATGGCAAGATTTAATTTCCACAAACCCAAAGCAACACAACATCAGTTATGCTGCCATCCTGCCTCTGTCCTCTGCAGGATTTTTCCTGCAAAACCAAACGAATCAACTTAGTTACCTCTTTATTATCTCCCATATTTCTTCAGGAATGGCACAACATTTGCTGTTCTATCAAACATTCCAAGAAGGGCTAAAAAGCAAACAGGAATAACAAAAAATTCTTTGTTTAAAACACTCTTCAGTGCTTACTGACTTTAAAAGACATATAATTGTCATTTAATATCCTTGTAGTAACTAATAAAAAAATCACAAAGTATTTTATTGTTGCTGTAAAATGAGACATCTTTCTATCTTTACCCCCAAAATGAAACAAATACTTAACTGAATGGTTCTGCCTTTACTCATCATAATTGATAGGTTAATCACTTTTGCCCAGCCTCATGTCTGAACCACTCTTCTACCCTCGTGATTCTGACATATTTAAATGCATTCTCCTTTTTCCTTAAGTATGCAGATAAGATTTTTCATTAGTAACTTTCTGACCCTAAGGTCTCATCTTTGATCTTCTAACAGCTTAAATTTCTTTCAAATGTATTCTGTCTACTGATTGTGCCTGTGCATGGGAAACCTGCACAGTCACTGCTGGCTCCAGGCAAGTTTCTAGGTGAAGAAATACACAGTGCAAGCAGCATCAGTTACAGCTCAATTGTTTCTCCACAAAGAAGTGTGCAAACACCTTTGTGCTTGTTTACACAGTATGTCAAAGCCCTATTTCTTTTCCAGAAGAGCTCAAGGATTGAACACATCAGACACAGCCCATGTTTCAGTTTGCTACCAGGGTGGTATGAAGGACGGTCATGGACTTCCCACAACAGATACTCCCTAAAGCCCTAAGCTGGGAGCTGCAGCCAGATGTACAGGCTCTTGACACAGATACTCCAAGGTTCAGTTCATCTACACGAAAAGCAGGATTCATGCAGATTTTCTTGAACAATATAGAACTGTAAACACATGTATGCGTTGTAGTGATTCCTATTTCCTCTTCTCTCTTATCAAAGTGCTTTAGGGATTTGTCAGGGGAGAAAAACCACAAAGCCTTTCTTTACGCAACTTTGGATCTGAAGGCTTTGAGGAAAGATATAACAGAATAATTAAGAAAAACATCTTTAGGGTAGCTGATGCTTAAGGAGGCTTAACATATTCTGGTTTGATCTAGCTGCTGTTACTTAAATAGGTGCTATCAACCTGAACCAGAGGGACACACACACCTCTCTTTTCTATCAAATCCCTTCCTCACCTGTTCAGGTAAAATAGTGCATTAGTAAAGACTGTGATAACTATAAGCTCAAACTCTCAGTTTTCTTTCATTACCAGCTGGAGGCAATAAAAAAAAAATAGTCAGGTTTTTATAATTATGTCTTTTCATAAGAAATTTACATGTCATCACCACGGAGATGTAACCCAAAAATTCACTGAAGTCCTGCCAGCAGATGGGCTGTGCAATTAAAAGCCAAGCCCTGATCCATTTGCAGAATGAGGGTCAGGCCACTGGAAGAGCCACTAAATCAAGCAGTGAAAATGCCAGCAATATAAGTGGGCCTGGAAGAGCCAATGGAGGGCAAGAAGTTTCAAAGATGAGGCCCACTGACATCTGTGAAAGGGAGAAAGACATGCTAGCTCAGAAGGAAGAGCTCAATGGTTCTAAAGAAAGTCCCCATGATCTCCAAACTTTTCCAGACAAGCTCAGGGGTGAGCTGTAACTACCCTTCCTAACATGACTGCAGCTCTACCTATCCCTGTCCTGGAGCAGGAGCAGGTTACCATTCAACACAACGGTGCTGTAATAAGGAGTCATGAAGAAAGCAAGGCACCAGGTACACTGTGAACAGGTGTGAACCACAGCCTTTGTTCACATGCCCTCCAGCTGCTGCTAGCTATAACACAATGGAGGGATTAGCTGAAGTGAGCTGGCAAAGCTGTGGGATGATGAAAAGTGCACGCATACCCGGAAGGATCACGTTTGCCTCGTTTCAGCACCATGTCAGTACATTGTGTCAGGAAAGGTGCATCAGGATGCCCTTTAGCACAGGAATAATCAAACAAACAAGTTAATTTCCAGGGCTTATGAGAGGCAAGTGAATGCAACTTCTCAAGGACCAGCTTTGTGAAGAAGGGCAGAAATAGAGAAGCTTGGGTAGGAACAAGACCAAAGGCTTGGTGTAGAGCTCCTTCACCACACAACTCTAATCCTCTCTTTGCTTCCTATGCTCTCACGAACTGCTCTGACCTCACCTTTCCTGCCTCTCCCACCCTTCCCCTGGGAAAGCTGCCTTCAGTGTATAGTTGCATGAACACTTATCCAATGGGCTGGGCAGTGCTCACCCTCCCCACCCATCCCAGCCTCTGCCTCTCCTGCTGCCATTTCAGCTCTGTGCCCACACAACCCTTCACTGGGAGGGGAGCTCTGGAAATGAAGTCACTGGAATGACCTGGGTTGAGAGTAAAACTTGTAAACTGGAATCATCCCACTGATCCACGTTAAAGTCCCTTTTCAAACAACAGCAGCAGCACAAGGAGAAGGGCAGCAACAGTAGCAAATATGGTTTCTAAGACTGGTTTTGCCAACAGAGAAAATATTGGTGTAACCCCTTTCTGAAAAGACGGTGAACCTGGAGCCTTTTTCGTGCTTCTAGAATCAGCCCACTAGACTTCTGAGAGCCTACAAGTGGAATGGCTCACAAGATCTCCCAAGCCCAACCCCTTGTACTTCACAGACTTGAGTTGTGTCTCTATCTAATCCTTCCACAATAAGACATGTTCTCAGTCCTTTATCATAGAACCAAGAATGGTTTGTGTAGGAAGGGACCTCTCAAGGTCCCCTAAGTCAGGCTTTCTCCAGTTGTTTCAAGGTGTTGAGCAAAGTGAAAGGTCTGGGCTTTCTCCTTAACCAGTGAGCAGGGAGGGAGTAGCTAAACTCAAGGTTCTGCCCCTGGCACACTGGTGCTGCCATGGAGGGGAACTGTTCAGATCTGCTTGGAGCTTGAGACAAGATGAGAAAGGAGCTAAGCTTCCTCCCCCAATCTTCATCAACTTTTTAGGAATCCAAAATGACATATACCCATTGCTGCCAGCACTGGAATTCCATGATGACCACAGCTCAAGAACATTTCTGGAACGATATCCAAGTCTTCATCTGTGCCCTACTCACCAAGCTGTTTTACCAGAGCAGCACTATGGCAGCCTTAACACCTCCTACAGTTCCCAAGCTCTTTCTCCTACTAACTTCTCTGTTGTAACTCCACCCATCTCCTCCTTTAGGCTCTCACTATGTAGCTTGCCATCCCAAGCCTTCTTGAGTTCCTTTCTCCCATATACACTTCTATTTTTATCCTTCCTAAGACCTGCTCACTTGGAAGGGCTTTGGGAGCTATTTGATTGTGACACAACCAACATCCACGGATACGGATTTATCACAATTCCCAAGGAAACAGTACTTCCACAAGATATCTGTGTGTTTATACACCACTAAACCTTGCTACTGCAATACCACAGAAATAAATGTCTAGCCCGTTCCTGAGGTCTCATTTGCACTTGGTATCTCAGGGATTTTGCATACATTTCACATGTATTGAATGTTAGACCTTTCTTCTCTCTTCACCAAACCCATTATAAAGAACACAAACCAAAGTGAGCAGATCATGCTAGAGTAGTTATGTTTCAGAATCTCCTGTGAAATTACTTTTCAAAGGCCTGAAACTTTCTACTTCTCACGAAGCAGGTGAGCAGCAAGGGTCACAATTACATTAACCTTTGCTGCAAGAATCTTCCACCTACCCTCTGTCATTAACACTAATTTCATATGAGCAGCCTTCTGAAAGAGTATATATGTAGATTTTTCAACAGATTAAAATCTTAATTCTCCAACCAGAATTGAGATAAACCCCAGATGGATGAGACTCAGTTCTGTGAAAAATCTCTAAGAAGGTCATTTGTAAAATGGTTTTACCTTCTGGACATAATTTCTCAAATTAACCCAAAGTCTGAAGGCTAACCCTATCTGGCACTGCTGTGAGGCAAGGCAAACTTCAAAGAAACCTAAATTAACACACAGACTGCAAAACTAAGAATAAACTTTCACACAGAGAGTAACTTCCAACTACAGCACGCAAGCTCTACAATCAGCGTGTGAGATGTGGAGACTACGGAAAGGCTGGAAAAGCGTATGAACATTGTTATGAAAAGTGGGCAGAGGGGGAGCTGGGCCAGGAAATAAAACCCATGTGTTTAGAAAGCAGGAACTGTGTTGGCAGCCTGGGTCAAGTACCACTGGAAAGAAGTATTACCAGCACTTTGAAAAGAGCTCATGTCCCAGAGTAAAACCCTCTGACAGCTTCTGAAAAAAACTACACCTAATTCAGGAGGTGGCACTAAATTAAACCTGCAAGACAAGTGAAAGGAATGACAGAAAACCAGGGACAGGAACGACCAAAGGACCATCATTGGGAAGCTGATTGTAAGCATGCCAGTGAGTTTCAGAAACAACTTCTACAACTGAACTGAAGAATCAAAGAAACTTCTTCTAAAGGCATCAATTCAAATACCACAGGACTGCTATCCTGTTCATCCTAGCACAGGCTTGGCCAATACAACCAACATTCCTGCCTTGAGAGTGAGGTATTAGTGAAAAACTTTTTAAAATAAACCAGTTCCTTCTTTCCTTCTAAAGTTTCTTGTGATCCTGCTGCTTTGTCAGAAAGGCTGGAAAAGAGCAAAGTGTTTATTGAAAACCTGCTATTTACTTATTTGAAAACAGGACAAGAGGATATCTTGCAACAACATATGAAACAAAAGATTAGGAAATAGTCAAAAGCTAAAGACTTTTTTTCTATTTATGTTTGACTTAACAGAGGTCTCCAGACTCTACAGATTTACTATAAAGAGGATTCAGTTTTCAGCTCCTGATTTACTCATCCACATCCAAATATATTGCCAATGATTTCTGCCAAAAAATGTCTAACAAAATTTATTTAGGACATATGGAAAAGAATCACTTCTACTCCTGTTCTGAAGGTCTCATCTTACCTGTCAAGAGCTGGAGTTAGACGATAATCTTTGGTTGCTGACAGGATGGCTTTGATTAGATTATCTGGGGAGAAAGGAAGAAGACATTAGGAACAAGTTTTCACTTCTAACGGAAATGAGAAACAATGTGGTGTAAAGCATCTGAAGCAGTTACTTGAAGGACCTGAAAGGTTCTCATTAGGAATGAACACTAAGTTGAATATTTTCTCTGGACAATGACCTTCACAAACAGCCCACAAAGACATGTTATGTGCCAAATTCTGATGCAGTGTGTAATTGCCTAGCATGGAGAGTGTCACAGGGAACAAGCACCGTACATTTTATAACAGTGATTTCATATCCACTGCCCTGAGATGGCAGTTTCACAAACATTTCAGATGTGAAAAGGCCAGCATCACTGTCACTGCTTGCTTTCAGAAAAGCTTTTATGCAGCTGAGTGGTGAACTGGATGCAGGAACAGAACCGGGTTAAAACAGATGCTTTTTATTCTGCAGGTTACTTTCAGTTTAGGTTCCTCAGCCTCTTTCTTCAATTAAAGCACCATTACTGTATAACAAAATGCCCACGGAACCACAGTCTGCACTGATACCCTGTGAATGCTGCAGCAACCAGATGATATAAGTTAATGCAAGCATAGGCATACACACAAATTAAATGCATTAAGCTGCAGAGGCACAATGATTACATATAAATCTATCAGATGTGGAAACTCTGGAATCTGCTTGCCTCTAGATTTTGTCATTTGTCCCTAATTTTTCCACCTTTCTTCCCCAGCGAGGTCCAAACTCCTTTACCATGGCTCAAATAGGGCCAAGAAGCAGCAAAGCTCTGGCTAGTCTGTATTTACAAAGGTACCAGTAATTCAGAATGTCTGTACTGGGTTTGATAAAAAGTCCATCTGCTTCCAAGTCCTGAGTTTAACTGTGGTCTTAAGCAGGTACCAAAGAGGTGAACAAAACCAAAGCCAACAGATACATTTCCCTGAAATTCTCTTTTGCTGCTCAAGTGTTTCCAATTCAGGGATTTCGTATGTCAGACATAGCTTCTTTGTATCTGGTAACCTGCAATGATTTCTAGTCCATGAGCTCAGAATCCTCCTCAATCCATATGGACATTCAATCACTTCCCTTTCCTAATTTTGAATATGGCTTCTCTGAGCTTCACTTATACTGGAAAAAATTGTGAACATTTAGTCCCCTTCCATCTTTGCTTGGGAGATTGCAAATAACTCTAATAACCTTAAATATATGAGTCAACTTGTTCAGAAGTTCTTAGGAAACACCAGTCAAAATGAACAAGTAAGTCTCATTTCTTTACAAAAGACTAAAAATGGTACAGAAACATTAAGGAAACTGACAACAAGTGATTTTCCACCTCAAATTTAAACAGCTTTCCTGACAAACAGTGATCACTGCAATAGGCACAGTTAAGGGAGACCCTTTCACATAAAGAATTCTGTTCTTCTCCACTGTGTCCTTCCTCAGCAGCAACAGGACAAATGTGTGGGATAAACACAGGAGCTCAAGGCAGCCCAAGTGCCAAAGAACTTTGAACGTAACAACAAGCTGGCCAGACACACAAAGGTGATAAACAGCAACTCTGACAATTACTTTGAGATTTGTGGAAGTTTTTGACATGGCAGCAGTGACAGCACCTGCCAACCATTACAAGCTGGGGAGTGTGATTACTTTCAGAACATCGCAGTTTAGAGTTGAGTATGGGACAAGGCAATTTATAAGGGTAAAAGCAACTTTGATAACAAAATAGTGGTGTTTAAATTTTCTTCATGAGAAGAATTTCTTCTGAATGCTATTCCTTTAAATCTGCTGTAACAGCAGTAGGTTGCTGTGACCTCTAATGGCACCATGCCGCAGTCCTCTCCTTGGCCTGCTTCACACCTTGGCTTTTTCTGAACAGCATACTTTACTGATGTTTTCCCACATTCCCAAAGAAGAGATCAAAGGATTGCATGTCAAGGGCTGCAACCTCCCATCTACCAAGCTTTTGTTATGCCAGGTTTGCTCTACCACCCACAAGTTACACCCTGCACTACTTGGAGACCATCTGATGGACTATTTTAGAAAGAGCATCAAAAGAATACAATTGAGTGATGTACTCAAATTATTCTGGTTTACTCATCTTGCCAGATAATTAGCAATGCTTTAGTGAATGCTCAGGAATGAAATAAAACTACTTTAGGAGTGGATATGGCAGCATTTGGAATGGAGGTGCTTCCCAAACAAAAGACAATTTTGAGCATTCAGTACAGATTATGAACAGACAAGCAGGAGATAGCTCTTCAGCAGTCCAACAATACATGGCATCCAAAAGGTTTGGAAGTTGCACAAATCTCAGTGTTACTATTCAAAACTGCTGAATGAAGCTCATTCAATAAAACACAAAGTACTTTGCTGTCAAGGGTTCACCCACAGCAGGAATGAAGGTGGCACCAGGTTCATCTGGTCTAGCCCTCTTTTTGGAAGCTAGGAGCAGGAGCTACAAGCCAGGAAAAGCTAATGGCTGGGGCAGGGGACAGGCACTAGATATTTCTGGTTGAGCTGGAGCTGTACAACACTGTTGCTCGTGTGGGCATCTGCACTTGCACCTTGACACTGGCCCTAGGATGGAAAGACAAGGCCTCCTCCAGGAGTTTCTGTACTTACTGTATTTTCCTGGGGAGAGGTTTGAAGGATCACCAGATGCTGCTGTGGCTGATCTGCAACCTTGGACAAGACCACAAAGCAGTAAGGAACAGTAAGGAGCCACTGGCAAGATCTTTTAATACAGCTGGGGCAAGCAAAGACTATGATCACAGATATCAGTGACCTGCACGACACAAAGCAGGGCTCACCTCCAGGCTGTGAGTAAAGAAAATTTGGCACCAGGAAATCAGGTGCTTTATGTAAAGTTAATTGATGAGATGCTCTCTCCAGGGTAAGAAACTGAAGGGGTGATGAGCACACTCTGCCTTATACACCTATGTACTGAGGGATAATAACGGTGCAAGTACACCTAACAAATACTACAAAGAAAAATTCCTTCCTGGTTTAAGTAACAGGATTTGTGCACAGCTGCTGCCTGGAAGTCAAGGAGTGAAAGAAGTTTTGCAAGGACAAAAGAAAGGCCAAGTTGTCTAGATGAACACATCAGCAGGGCAAGCAATCTACTGCAGTTTCCTGCAGCCATAGCCTGTTTATTGTATTTTTTTTTCTTGTCATGGACAATTTAGTTCATTGGGGAGAGTGGGAGATTATTTAACCCATTCATCTATCAACCACTATGCATGCACTCTTACTATAAAAACAAAGCAAGAAGCCTCTGCACATTTTTCTCCCATCTAGAGGAGGAGCTGACTACATTTATCTAAGAATCCTGAGTTATCTTGACATATTCTATCAACTTTGCCTTATAACATCAGAAGATTCAAAAGCCAGCTCGGTACTGCATGATTTCTCTGAACCCAAGTACATCTTGACTTCAGGTTGACCCTGAAATTTTCAGACATTTGGAAAAACTAAATAGTTAGAAATTAGGCAGACAGTGACCACACAGTGAGAACCAGCCTAAGTCTCAATTCTAGCCTTTTTCTCTGTTATTTATGTGAAGGAGTGGAGGAGACCTTCACTGTAAATGTCAACAACACTTAAAATTGTTGTTTCTAATGCAGAAACTTCTTGCTTGTATCACCAAAAAAAGATGGGAGGCCTTTTCAGTCCACAGGGCTTTCTGCAGGCATCTCACAGGGTCTACCTTCTGCCTGCCTTGAAAGTAGGCAAATTGGGATGTCTGTGCACTCTCAAGTGGCCAAGAGAAGAGGCCATAATTTTTCAAGTTGTCTGTACCAGCCACTTTCCTCAAACCCCAGGAAGCCTACACGTCCCTACTGCCAGCAGTGAGTGTGTGAACACCCTGCCTCAGGGTCAGGAACAGCGTGCTGCTGCAGGGCTGTGCACTTGCCCTGGGAGCAGTGACCAGTGCCCATCTCCACAGGTGGTCACCCAGCTGCCACCCCTCCAGCCAGCACTTCTGCAGGTCCCTGGGCATCAGCTCCAGCTTTTGGGAATGGACTGACTCAAGTGAGGTTGGTTGTCATTCTGTGAAGCCTGCCAGGAGACTCTGCACATGGGTCCCTATCCCACGATAACAGAATGCCACGTGTGTGTCAGCTTTGTGGGGAGAGTAAACTAAACACTACCAATGCTATGGATTAAACAAATCACAGTATTTACAAACAAGTTCTTAGCACAGGCCAGTGCACACGCTTTTTTCAATACACCCCCCAAAAGTTCAGCTTTGTATAAAATTCCTCCTTCAGCATTTTTTTACCTTAAGGTCTTGCTCCATATGGGAGCTGAGTAATGACCTTTAACAGAAAAATTTTTACATCTTTTGAGGAATGATCTTTACAATAGGTCAAGGGAGGTGATTCTTCTACTCTACTTAACCCTAGTAAGGTGGCACCTGGAGTTCTGTGTCCAGTTCTGGGCTCCTCAGGACAGAAAATATGGAACTCCTGGACCGAGTCCAGTGGAGGGCAACAAAGATGGTGAAGGGACTGGAGCATCTCTCTTATGAGGAAACGCTGAGGGAGTTGGGCCTGTTCAGCCTCGAGAAGAGACAACTGAGAGGAAACCTCATCAATGTCTGTCAGTCTCTGCTGAAAGGAGGTGTCAGAGGATGAACTGGGCTCTGCTCAGTGGTACCAAGCAATGGTACAAGAGGAAACAGGCAGAAACCGATTCCCAGGAAGTTCCACCTGAACATGAGAAAAAACTTCTTCACTGTGCAGGTGACTGAGCAGTGGGACAGGCTGTCCAGAGAGGGTGTGGGACCTTCCTCACTGAGGACATCCCAGAACCATCTGGATGCAATTCTGTGCAATGTGATTTGAGATGAAGCTGCTTGAGCGGGGAGGTTGGACCAGATGACCCAGTGTGGTCCCTTCCAACCTGACTCATTCTGTGATTTGCCCAGCACGAGGCCATAGACCCAAGTCTCATCACATGTTTTATTCTCTCTTCCAGAAACACCATGTCCAGCTGTAGACACTCATTATTATTCGTACCTTTGTGAAGCTGGGAATCCAGTGGTTATAACAAGTATCACAATGTGTCTGAAATTCCCTGCACAACTTCTTTTTATTATTGATCAGTTAACTTTAAGAGGTCAATGCAGGAAAAAGCATCTATGAAGAATTCCAGAACTTAGCAGTACACTGCAAACATGTGAACTGGCTCTCAAAACCAGCTAACTACAAGCTGAGGAATCTATCCCCAGATCAAAACTTGTGTGTAAATAACAGGAGAGTGGTTTCCTGAGGTCACTAGCTGTACCAGACTCAGGCGGTTTACTGGAAATACACTTTACTAACAACAGGATTTTAAACTGCCACTCCTCGCAAGATCTCCATTGATGATTTTTAACAACATTAAGACAAGAGGCATATACTGTTGCCTAGACACAAAACAAAAACAAAAAAAGACTGAATGTGCATGGTATCCTCCCTAGCATTTTTAGAAGAACCTGGCATGCATTAAATGTAAGCTCCATTAAAGCCCTTAAGGCCTTTTTTTATAACAAGATATAAATAAAATACATAACATTTGGACTCTTCATTTACATCGTCATTTTAGAGCCTTCGGGGATTTTTTTTCTAAGCTTTTCTTCACAACAAAGAGTTTGTTTTTTTAGAATACAAGCTAAGTTCCCAACATAATCCCAGGGCTTGGAAAGTTGGAACATTAATTTAAAAAACAATTATGCAAAAAAATGGGTAACATTTTGCAATAACTATGCATTAACAATTTTGATCTAAACTTGAGTTCAATGCACAGGAAGCAATAAAGTCTGTAGAAAGAGGCAAATTCACGCCAAATAAAAACAGTCCTTGAAAGATACACAGTGTGCTGGTTAAATACAAGCAGGAAAATAAATACAGTTGTTATATAGGGCTCTGAATTTTTGATGACCCTTCACAGGTGGCCAGGCAATATCTCCAAGACCAAAAAACTCAGTAACTACTACACTGATTCCTAATTCTTCTGCCCCTTGCAGAAGCATTAATAAAGGGCACTTGAAAATACAACAGCCAGAGAAGATTTGCTCTTCAGGAGGCAGAAGAGAGGAATAATGCCATATCCATGTTTCCATTGCAATTCAATATTTCTGTGAAGAACTCCAATATATGGAGTCATCCAATTAACTGCAAACTTAAGGTTTGCATCTCCCTTCTCAGTGAGTTTGGAGCAGGACTATTCCTTAGGAACACTCAGCAGCAAAGCATCAGTTTTGATTGAAATAAGGGACTGCACTGTTATACTTTCATCAGGAGAGCTCAAGAATGAGAAGGGATTTAACTTCAAAATTCACAACATAACTTCCCTTTACAAGTTTTATTCAGTAATGAAAAGTCAACCCTCTACCTCCTCTGAAACTTTCAACTTTTTTCCCTCTTCAAACCACTAATTTAATTTCTTCAGGCTATAAAATCAGCTAAATTCCCTGGGGAAACATCAACATTTTTATATCTATATTCCCACGTGATAATGGCAACTATTACCAATTTTGGTAAAATGCAAAATTCTAGTGGAATCTAGTCCAGAAATGTGCCTCCAACTCAGGAAGAAACAACAGTCTTGTTAATACCTACTCTGAACAGAACTACTGGCTATACTTACTTGTGCTTCTTCTTTTCTAGTAGAGGGATAAGACATGAAGAGCAAAAGAATGCTTATGGTAGGAAAATCATCCGTACAACAGAGTACCACTAAGAAAATGAGGATAAAGTTGGAGAATTAAAGCATAAAATGCCTCATTCAGACCTAGCCAAATGTAGGCAAGGTGTCTGCATGTGGTACTCCAGTCTTTACAGAGAGAAGGTTAGGTTAGAAAAGACCTACTTTTCTAATGTTTTCTTTTCTTGAATCAGCTGTAAATTTTAATTGTCATGTCCAACTGAATATGTTTTCTCAGAGATTAAGTATTGCTCATGCCAAGAAAGCCAATATAAAAGAAAAAGCTGTGCAATAACATCATGAAATGCCAACTTTTGCAGGCCTGAAAACTCAACATTTTCACTGGAGATGAATGACCTCTGCCTCATGAGACTACTGAACAACTGCTGAGCAGCACTGAACCATGGCTTTTCCCAGGAGCACTGACACAAAAGAAAACATCCAAATAAAACCAAGTACAAGAACAGTTAATCATTGCACAATACATCCATTAGCATTGGTGGTCTGGACAAAGATTTAATTCCTTTGTCACTGAATGTGTTACCAGTTCCAGACATCCCTCCACTATCAAGTGGAAATACAAAGTCTCCTGGCCAGTAGTTCATATTACATTTGATAAAACTGTAACATTTCAAACATGTTCTTAATATTCTCTTAACACCATGGGGAAGAAATTGCTTCCTAGTGTCTTGATGGAAGTGAAATTCTGAGATGGTGACAAGAGAATCACTCCCTAAGAAATAACTATCACCTTCAAAGACAAACTGATTCAGGGCCAACAAAGCAGCCTCTCTGCTCAAAACAACTCAGCAGGAACAAAGGTGGAAGTGAAGACCTATAATTACTGCTAAGCAGTGACACAATTACTGAACAAATGCATGGAAGAAATATTACATTGATCATGTCTGTTTAGTTTATGTATGCTGTGCCATATGTTTTCACTTAAGTTCAAAAAAACTGCAGCAACTCTCCCATCCTCATTACACAGAGAGAATGCCAGATACCAGCTACTCTTTCTTATGAAAGCCTTTTATATTCTTCAAACCACATGTACTGAGAAATTCTATTAATAGTCAGGTATTTACCCAGTCTTGTTTGTTGCCCTTCTCCAAATAACTCTTTCCTTTTGCTTTAGCTACAGAGGTAAATTTGGGGAGGAGGCCCTCTGGGATTAATAATCTTACTAACACTATAAACAATTTTTCCATTGCTTATCCATTGACAAATTTAACCCTGAGAGCAGTGCACATGCTAGAGAATCTCTGCAACTACGTGGACAGCATGGGCATATTCATAGCTCCATAATTATATTGATAAAAGCACTGCTAGAAAAGGGTGCAAATCCAAAAGAAGAAATTTCAATTTAGAATTAAAAAAAACCCTCCATGTGACTTGTTTAAGAGCCCAAGACTGCTGCAGTCTCCCTGCGCTTCACTGAAAAAAGTTGCAACAACTGACTTGGTGGGTGCTGGCAAAGAATTCCTACAAGCAAATTATACCCTCACAAATGGTGAAACATGGGAGGCACTCCAACATCCTAGTTAATGCCAAAACAATAGCCTGGGACACAGGAGGGTGCGCAGCAACTGGAGCTGTCCCCCACAGGAACTCTTGACATTTGAAGCTTTTAGAGTTCCAACTTCTTGTTACAGTTTGATCTTGACAACTGTGAGAGTTGACCAATTTCATCATGTTCCTCACTTTGGCTATAAACACACAGTAAACAACTTGGCAGCGGGGCATGGGCCTGCACAGTCCTACTCGAGTCCATACTATTGAAGTGTTAGCACAGTCCCAGATGTGCTCACCAGGGCCAACAAACATCCTCCTCTACAATTCTCACGCATTCACAGGCAAATACAGGCCAGTGACCTTTCTTGATAGGAAGCCTGGACATAGCCACTCTATTTTTGTGGGGGGCAGGGAGTTAATCTGTTTGAACAATGAGCTCAACAGCGTTCACGACCACAGGACAACCGCTTTATTTATTAATAGGGACAGAGTCATCGTTTCCAAGCACTTAGAGTGGCCCATGCCCCAGACTCTGTCAAATCCCACAGTAGGAGACAACAAGTTTGATGTGGCAGACAATCTCAGTTTTTAAAAGTAAGTGCAGTCAAACATGACACTGGCCTGTTTGTCAACACGGCCACTCCTCATTTAGAAAATCTTGATCCAGATTCTGAAATATAATCTCATAGGTTCCCACCCAGCTGCAGAAGTCACTGAGCAAAACCAAGATCCACTGGCCAAACTAGATACTGGTAGTGACCATTTATGGTCTCAAAACATAATCACACCTCTTCATACCTATTATTTCCCCTATTGTCTGCACACAGAGGAAGCCAGAGTTTCCACAAGGTCTACAGACATCTGTGATGAATGCAACAACATCTTCAACCTGCTGGATTAGCTCCAATACTCCTGATAACTCTTACCTCTGCTTTTGTTCCAGGTTGCTGGGCATTGTGATCAAGTAATTAGGACCAATCCTTGGTCCAGATCTTTGGTGAGCAGTGAACTACAAAACATACTAAAACTCTGACCATTTAAGACAGGTTAAGGAAAAGGTACAACGGCTGCTCTTATGCTCCTCTTCATCTATTTCTAATACCTAGCTGAGGACTCTCAGAACCACTATTCAAAGAGAGTTTGCACAAGACTTTGTACCACACACCTCATCTCAGGAAGCCCTGCTCACAAAGCAGGCAGCAAGGCTGTCACCTGCTTGTTCTGTGCCTCTTTCATAGCATGCAAGTAATCACTAAGGCTGTTAACTGACAATAGCAGCAGTTTCTTATCTGACACAAGGTTGTGCAGTATTTCTATTGCAATAGTCCATTTCACAACCAGCAGCATTCAGGGGAAAGTCTAAAAGCTTTCATATTCAGGACCATATTCGCCTTCAGGGCTTCTACACACAAATGGTCTTGCCAAGAATGGAGCACTCTGTCCACAAAACCTCCTTGCCTGGGCTAATGGCCAAATCAGAAAATAACCACTGGAGTGAAGGAGCAAGAAATCTTTCACAAAGAAACACTGTTAATCTTTCACTGTTAAACACTGTTCTGAGTACTTTTAAACATCTGTAAAGACAGGAGAACTATCTTTACAATCAGATTCTCATTGGAGAAAATTAAAATCTCTGACGGACTGTTGTCAAAATGATCAGCATACTGCCATCTCCTTGATATGATAACCTTTGAAGAGCAGTAGTCCTGCCCTGAAAATTTCTGAACCATTTCTACTATTTTACATGTAATTTATAGAGACGTGTTATTCCAAATTAGTGCAGTCCTGTAGACAATACTCCTCAAAAGCTGCTTTCCCCTAAATATTGCAAGACTCATTCTTGCAATCTTGGAACTGTCCTTTCTTGGACCAGTAAACACAAAGTGATGGATTAAAAAGGACTTCATTCAGCTTTTTTTCAGAGACAAAGCAAAACTTAGGTAAGAATAGAAACTTGACCAAGAGAAAGCAAAAATGGTGGAATAGCTTCCAAGCTACCAAGAATAACTTGATTTCATAACTGTAGCACTTCCAAGCTACCACAGATTAATTTCTAGAAATTTCTTGGAACACAAAGCATTACTGAAAGCAAACTCAATCCTGTAGCCATATTTCACACACAAAAAACGCAAACCCAAAAGTACTCAAAAAAACCCAAAAAAAGCCATTTTTTGCACTTGGAATAGATCACAGTGACTTAAAAACAGCAGGTGATATTCACCACAGTTCTCAGCAAGGTCTTGCCATTACCATCTCAGCTGCAGTCAGTGTCTACAAACACCAACCACCTTTCCCAGTGTGATGCATGTTGGAAACCCCAGCTGACAGTGTCATGGGGCTGCCTAACACAGAGCAGAGCTCCTGCCCCATCTGCCCCAACACAGCCACCCTGACTATGACATGACTAGATGTGTATAAGAGACAGGCCTAACACAGAGCAGAGCTCCTGCCCCATCTGCCCCAACACAGCCACCCTGACTATGACATGACACTCCTTTTCCTGTGCACATCCCAGCTCTGAGAGTCTTCACCTTGCACCAGCACATCACTGAGCCCCATGCTGCCTGCCTGGATCGTTTGTTTGGATATCATTAGACTGCCCTGACTGAAAGCCCTAATGAGGTGCTGATCCCATCATCCAATCCATCGTCTGAGCCCAAATGCATCCCATGGGACAGCCAGAAAAGACTGATGCGAGAATTCCAAGTGATGTGTAACATGAAAGGGCGCCATTCGCATCGCTAGAACTCACAGCCTGTCAGCACGGCCATTAGAAATCCGGGGCTACACAGATTTATAATTCAACCCTCCCACACACAGAACTTGCTCCGGAGTGAAATTTGGCACAAAATTCAGTCCCAGGAGGGTGTTAAAAAAATAACCTATTCAACAGTTTCCGTCCCATGGCTACAGCTCACAGCCATTTAAATAATGGCAATTTCTCATTTCTCTTTTTAACTGAGGAAATCCGATATAAAACACCAGATTTACATAACATTGCAGTGGTGATACAATCTGGCAACAAACCCAGAGAGAAGGCTGCCAGAGCCATTCTGTCATTCTTTTTTGGTGAATTTCTCCATTTGGATTCAGTTTAATGGAATGATTTTTATTAGGTCCAGCTGACATCACACGTAACCTGCAAACCCCACCTCCACCCTGGCCAGGCACCTTGCCCTAGCTCTGTACACCTCGTGTGCTGGTTAGAAGGGGACGAGCCCTCCTGTGGCCACAGCAGCCTCCCACTTGCGCTGCCACTGTTAGTTCTTTGCTGCAAACTCTGCTGGCTGATTTAGAGGACAATAATTAGCATCCCATTGAGCTGCAAAAGACTGAGTGGACAAGGAATGGACAAAACAAAGAAGGGAACAGATGCAAGCCAAAAGCAATTTGTCAGTAGAGCCTTTGATTTGATCAGAGATTGTTCTGACAACTACCACACCTGCTTCTAGGGAGAGACACAGAACCAAGCTTTCTGGGGCTGCAGTTCTTTCTCCACCAGGTATTTAAATTCCTACAGGATTATCTGTAATCTTCCAAGTTGATGCAATGCCACAAAAAGTTCTTAAATACACAGGACCTCAGACAGTCCACAGCAAATCACTGCAGAGAGCACAAGCCTTCTGCTCCACCACCACTTGGACAGAGAGGCTGTGACAGTACCTGGGACAGGTAGGAGCTTGTCACCCCAAAACAGATCATCGTCTGGGTGGGCTACTGGCTCCCATCTCATCCAGCAGCCACCACTCCTGCTTTCCCACATCACACCCCAGACACAGCCTCTGCTGCCTCGCTCCAGCTGGAGGACAAGGCATATTAAAATTATCATCAAAGCATCTGAACATACTTTTCGTACTTGTTATTTAAGTAAATAAGTAGCCCAACTATAAAATTCTATGAGAAGAAAATGAAGATTTGTATCAGTGGTCAAGCCCAAGGCATCTTTCCTGTTCTTTGTAGAATTACTGACTTAAAGGTACTTCAAACCAGTTTGAACTCTGCTGCTGTCAACAAAGCTGCTGCAAGGTTCTCTGGCAGCTAATATCAAAATGCTTCTTCAAGAATGCGGTCATTGGTCTAAATTGCCATTGTTGCACTGACTCTCCACATGTACTAAACCATCTTCCATAAGGCCAGCCTCCAAGGTCCACAGTCCAGCTGTAAAAACCCTTCTGCATTTCTGAGAACTACATACACAATAATTCTCTCAAACAAAGGAAATAAACTGAGCCCAAAGGACCACCTGAGTTTTCAAAACAGAAAAGAAAATGGGGGAAGTATCTGCAGAACCACCTTCTTATCCAACAGCTACAGTTTTCTCATACCTTGTCCTTTAATTCCAAAGGGGGGTACAAAGTCCCTGATACGTGCCCATTTCCTGAAGGAATCATCCAAGAACATTGGTGCCGGCTTCGAGAACCTGAGAAAAACAAAATGAGAAAGAAATTAACTCCTGGACTAGGAAGAATAAACTTCTGCAGAAATGTTGAGAGAATCCATACCTAAGTGCTGATTCTCATTGTCACTGGCAACAGAGTAATGTGGAAGATTTTATTATTACCCAAAGATGACTGCAGTGAAACAAACCTGTCAGAATTTGTGCCACAAGGACACTCAAATCACTCAAGCTGTGAACCTAGCGATCACTTCCACTCAACAATTTAGAACTGCCCCAGTACAGTTTGGCTATTAACTTAGCTACAATAATTTGTAAATTGCAAGCAGGGTTTAGGCAGTTTAACTTCCAGCTTTGTGAGCCCAAGGCAGTTTTTGTGCTGTGAGGAGTCTGCTTTGGCCTCACTCGTGCACATACACAGCAGCTATCACCACACAGGCAAGAAAGAAAACAGTTCAGGAGACATGAAACAGCTTGTAGTGTACAGAGAAAGGAAATGGAAATTCAGTGCCTTCTGCATTCATTAACATATAAATGATTCAAGAGACGTCCCTGCCAAACCAAACAGTTATGATCTATCCAGAATCCCCTACAAAAGAGAGACCTAGTCCTTCTTAACCATGTCATTATGGAAATACACTATCCTAATTATATCCTCACCACACAAACACAGCAGCTAGTAAAAATTTGCCTCTTCTAAAAATGATTGCTACAGTGGCCAGAGAAAAGGAAACAGTTAGCAAATATAGAAACATTAACTTCCATATGGGACCATTTCTGAGTGTATCAAGTATACAAAAAAGCACGCTAATTCTATTAGAAATGTGTTCATTCAATTGTATCAAACAGTGGCAGAGATGTTCTGGATCAAAATCAATCCCACCATGAAAAGAAATGCACTCCATGTTCAGAGTAAGAGAAAACACCTCCACTGCAGAGCAAGGTACATGCCCCTGAAATAGATCCAGCTTGGCCAGCCTACACATGGGAGCAGGACAGATGTAACCCACGGGTTTAGCTTCCCTTCAGGCTGTTTCTGTACTCAGTACACAACTATTGAAGCAATCAGATAACCTTTGGCCTTCAACTAGATGATTTAGGATAAACTCATCTACAGTGTGCCACAGCCAGGTACAGAGCAACAATTTCAAGCAGCAGCACAGTGAGGAAAGAATGGAATGAAATCTAAATTATAAACTGATCAAAGTGAAGTCCTATCATAGATGCCCAGTAAATAACAGATGCAGAAATCTATGGAAAGGGGAAAGAGCCCCAGAGGATTTAACAAAACTAGAAGACTCGGATTCACCCATGCATACTGCTTCACATCCACTCATGCAATCTTTAATAAGATCATTTATAACCATAAAAGCAAGATGCACATATGACATGGCTGATCTAGAAGGAAAGGAATGTTTTTCCAGAGCTGAGAATACAAAAGCATATATATAACTTGATCTGGGAAAAGGTGGAAGAGGTATGTTAGATATATTAGAGCTTCTGAAACTTTCAAATAAAAACACCCCACAAGCCTATTTAAAAACAAATAAAGAACAATACAGTATTAACTGTAACACATTTACTCTGAAAATACCCATAAAGCTTAAATAACCTGACAAATTAGTTCAATGTTTTCTCACACATCTTGGTGCACCAAAGCATAATTATTATGTTTCCCTGGGGGTTCTCCAGGGACTTATCTCCACCTCCTTCCAACATCAACAGCAGGAATCTTTGCAGGACTGTCATGCAATGCAAGAGCTTTTATAAACTGAAGGGCTACAGCACAGGTGTTCACAGCCCTTCCTTTACAGCCACCCCTTGAACTCTCAGTAGAAGCCAGGTCCCACAGAGTGGTCCCTGTTCTCCCCACACAGCAGCATTGCCTGGGGCTCACCAGCACCTTGGGGCTGCTTTGTAAGGTCACCAAGCTACTCTGGTTGCTGCTGTGACATGCAGTCTCCAGGAAAAACTTGGGCATTTCAGAATATGCATATATGAGCAGGTTTTATTCTCTCCTCAAGAAATAAGAGGATGCAAGAGGATACTCATTGCAATGTAAATAAAACCTCTGCCAACTCAGTTCACCTGTTCAAAAGCACAGGATGAGAAAGAAGGCTCAGGCTATAAGGTCAGGCCTAACTCAGAAGCTGGTGTTATTTATACTTGCAAATCTGGAAAAGACAGCTTACAGTAGTCTGATGTGGAGTGAGGAGTGCCTCTCCCCGATGCAGATCCCCATTTACAAGGTGCCTGGTAAAACCAGGAGGCAAGTCAGATCCTCCTAAGATTCCCTGAACCACAGGGGAATTCCCAAAATCAGCTGAAGCTCAAGGCATGACTGATCCAATGCTCTATGGTATCGCTTCTGCATGTAACAACCAGGGCACCAAACTGATGCCAAAAAGGGTGAAACGATCATTGACCTTTTTATTATATTTGCTACAAGTAAATGTAGGGATTTTTCTAGCAAAGAACACAATAGCCTTAGACTAGCTGCTATTATTTGGTAATACTTAATATTCCTGTATACAGGGCCAGGGAAACAGATTTTTAATTCATACTTTTGCTTCATTTAAGAAGGAGGAAGAACAGTATTGGGGAAATATTATATCCATATGGGAAAAAAGGGAGCAAGTTAGAAGATATTTTGCTCCCATAAATCTTGCAAGTAATTCTGTTTTGGAAATATGAAGAAATTCTGAATGCTGTAAGCTCATGTGCTGATGTCCAGCAGTGACAGGGAAATGCTGTCTGCCAGACTCTCCAGGACCATGGCTGTTCTGTCTCAGCTCTGAACTGCATCTGGCGTATTCCAGGACCCTTCAGGAAATATTGGGATTTTCCTCAAACAGGCCATGGGACTGCTCTCTGCAGAGCACCCAGAATGCATCCCAAGGAATGCACAGGAGTTTGTCAAACAGAAAAAACAAATGTTTTCGAATGATGCTAGAATTCTGCATGTACTGAGCAGCTTGGTACGGGATGCTGCATTTTGCCCGTCACAGCTGCCTAAAGGCAGGTTGGTTTCACTGGCAACCACCGCTCCAGACCCAAAACAGGTTTGTGCTCCTTCAGAAAACGGCACAGAAAGTGAAAATTTAGATTTTTCAGATTTAAATTTTAAGTGCTTCCTCTCTACCCCACCCCAAATTTGAGGACAGACATAACGCGATCTCATTGCACGTACAGCCTGAAAAGTTGAGGAATTTGGCTGCTTGTGGCACACACTTATGACCTGTGTAATTTGAGAGAGAAATGCCAAGTATCTACATTCTCTAGTTTGAATGGCATACCCTGCTAAAACACAAATGACATCTAAATGGACTAAATGCTTGACATGATAATTGTGAGGTACAAAACAAGTCTCTCCCAGTTCTCAAGTTTGAATTCCTCACACAAAGCCATTAATAAAATCTCTAACAATTTGTCACCATGCACAGCAAAAGGAAGTGAGTGTTCTGCCAGAAACTGTTCTTAAACAGGAATCTATAATCACACAAAAATGTGATATATATTTGTGCCTATGGGTCTCTGGCTTATGTGACAAAACAGTATATTTCCAGTTTCTCCCTCCCTGACAAGAAGAGTTGTGACCCCAAAACATTTCTGAAGGCTGAGCTAGCCTGCCAGAAGCTCCCCAGCCAAGTTTTTCGGCCATTCCATTTTGTCCCTGATACTGAGACCACTTCACAGCTGCTCCTCTTTGATGAGCACTGAGGTACTCGGCATAAGCAGCACTAACTTCCCAAAGTATCTTGCTATGCAAGGCAGCTATGGGACAATTTCAGACATTGTATCTTGACTAGAATCTGGTCCCTACTCCTTATCTGCTGCTTTCCAGGTAATTAATACATAAATGTGTAGAAGAGAAAAAGCTATATCTCAGAGAAAGTAAAATAAATAAACTGATTTACAAGTCTTTGGCTTTAATGAGGAGGGACTAAGAAAAGGTCAAGTTCCTGAATGAGTAAAGAAGACCTTACCATGACACTAAGGAAAGGCAGACTGGCAGCCAGTAAGCTATAAGCTTGTATTTCAGATACTTCAGATATTCCCTTTTTTCACACATCCTCCTTTAAGCTGACCTGCGCTTTTGTTTATTCTTTAATTAAAGGGAATCAGTAGTGCTGGAAAACTGAAAGCTAAAAGAAAAAAGCTAGAAAAAACACTGCTAGAACCTAATGCTGTGCAGAACCCGCACACCTGCACTGTAAAGGGCCAGGAACAGCTTCTTTCTCTTTTTTAAAACCACACAAATAAATTATTTATTTGTTCTGGCATGATGATTTTTTCATCATGCCAGAATTCTGTCTTCTGTTTGCTGATGATCAAAAGCATTCATGGTTAGACAGAAGGTACAAAATTTACCAATGTTATTAATTAAATACAAACTGAAGCCCCTGAGTGCTGAATCATTAGCCTGACACAGGCATTTATGGAGATAGAAAATCTAAACTAACCTTTACATTTTTCCTTACTGAGACCTAGATGTATGCTGTCTCCTTTGCCTCCCTTCTCTGGGGAGCAGCATGGTGTGACAGCATAGGAATGAGGAGGTTTGTGATATCCTGGTTTTACATTTCTTACTGACATTAATCCTCTGTCAAAAATCCAAGCAGCTCAAAGATTCCTCAAGAAGCTGAAAAAATTAAGAAATCACATTAATAAGGATTAACCCCATCCTGCAACCAACATATTACTTTTCCCTTACTAGCAAATGAGTCCCCCCCAAAAAAAGAAGTCTGCAAGAATATCTTTATAACAGCAGAGATCAGGCCAAAAATTAAGTTGATTTTAACAAACTGCAGAAGTCTAAAATAAAATAATATGGTAAAGACAACCTAGCACTACAGAATGTTTTTTCAGGTTGTAAAGGTGTTGGCTACTTGGCCACTCTCCATTGCGACACCACTGAATTACACAGCAGCACAAGAGTGCTCTGCAGGAAATGCCACCACCACTCTGAAAAGATGACTTTGAACAGGCTTCATTCCATAAGCAAAGGGCAGGTAAAATCAACTGAACCAAAACCCCACAGACCACATAGTGATTATCCCTGCTTACTTCCCTGGGAATGATTGCTCTGTACCTTTGAGGCACTCTGGAACATCTTCAGCCTTCTTGCCCTCTGCTCTCCATCACCCAGTAGGTTGTTTAAACTCATCAGTGCAGACCTTTTCTCACTGCCTGCTCATTGCTCTATTTAGAGCTGGACCAGCTGCTCCAAGATGTATCTTAAAAGGCCCCCATCCTCTGTGCTGTGGTTCATATAAAGAACATTGTTACGCTCTTGCAGGAAAGATAAACATCCTATCATGAATGAAAAATATAACTATCACAGCTGTAAAACCTGTTAAATACTCTGCTTTATTCAAGATCAGAAAGCATCAACTCAAGGACTATGTCCAATCCTGGGCCTCATGTGAAAAACATGAACAAACTGAAAAAAGGCCATAGAAGACTCTGCAAAAGATCTAAGGTCTAGAAAACATGATGTCCAAGGAAAGCTAGGAAAAAAAAAAAAGCTTTGTTTAGTCCTATTAAAAACTGGAAGAGGATATTATAAGCCATTAAATATTACAAGGCTGCTGCAAAAGAGAAAGACAGAATCTCCATGGTAAAGAGAAGTACTAACACCGGTCCTAAAACGCAGCAAAGAAAACTTAATCATTAAAAAAATGTACCTTATGCTTGGGATTGTTACACATTGAAATCTACTGTCTGGACATGAGTCCAGACTGGACAGAACTCACATCAACTACACCAGTTTCTGATTTGATTGTAATATTTTGAACAAGTTATATCTATTAGACATCAGATAGCCACAGTTGTGCCTCCTTTTAAGAGGGAAATGCAAATAGATGATCTTTTGAAGTTCTGCACAGGTCTATTTCATCTAAAACCACGTTCATACTGGGCTAATATTGCTAGGACGTGACAAGTAGCCAAGTTACAGTCTGCTGTAGCTGGGAATCAAGACCTACCCTTCAGACTTCTTGCACTTCTTAAGTATTTCTCTTCATATATGGTAATCAAATTTCAGTACAATCACTGGCAGCACGTGTATTTTCCAGCCTGCTGCCTGCCAAGACTGCTTTCTGTTTGTACCCCACACCTTTGTGATAAACAGGAAGACACGTAAAGTTTAACCTTTCTGCAGTCATTAATGTCTTGGGCTTATGGCACCACCAAGGTACAAAAATCAAAGAATGATTTAATATTGCCTCAGTCCCTCCTGCTCACTGACTGTGTTCTGACATGCATAAAGTCCAACAAAGTGCTGAGAGTAGCTTACCTATATAATGCAGTTAGTCATGGGGACTGGAAAAGTTTTGAGATAAACTAAATATTAAAGATGAAAATAAATCAGTTTGCCTGCTCTGATGAAATCCTCGCACTTTCCTACTGATTCTCCAAACATTTCAGAGAAAAAACACACATGCATGCACAAAAATAACAAGAAGCTTGGTTTAAAGGTAGGCTTCCTCTTGAGGAGAAAAAAGCCCAAACCAAAACCAAACAAAACTATAAAATTCAGACCAGGCAGAAACTTTGTCCTGACCTGCCTCATGGAGCAGCTTATATGACAACATGCAAAATTTGTCATTGTTCTCAAAACTCTCTAATAACAAAACACAATTATGCAAGGGTGAAAAGCTAACTTCTCAACAACACAAGGTTCTGTTAGTTTAAAAACCAGTCTTCTAACATCATTTCAATGTCATAGCTTGTTTCTCATGTGTTATTGTCAATGATGCAAGATTGAATTACAGCTCATTTTTCCTACTAAAAGCCAGGTGGGGGGTTCAAGAACTCTGAGGGAGCATTGAGCCAAATAGATGAGATTATGTGGTATTTGGAAATATGATGAAGGTGAGCGAAAGCAGACTGCAATTACTGCCTGGGTTTCCAAAGCCTTCTGTGAAAACAAAAAATGACATGAAGAGGGAAGGTGAAAGGTCCAATACTTCTCCCAGGAAGAAAGAGTGAGGTCCCACAGAAGATGCCAGCCAGCAACTCTGCCGGTTGGCCAGACTTTAGTACAATTATGTTCCTGTTAATATTCCACTGGAACAGGAATGGGATTTCCATTCCACAGGAATTGGTGTTCTAACAAACACCAATTGGAGAGCAGTCATGTAGGGTCTGCTGCTGTGCAACACTGCACTTCCAAAAGGTAGGGTATCGGAGGGATCTTTTTCCTTGTGAAGATCTAACACATTCCAGAAGACTCCAAAGGAGGGGCACAGTTCCCAACACGGACCTGTTGTCTTTCATCAAATTAATTAACTGGTCTGTTATATGCAGTGCCTGCATGTTACTTTTATAAAGCAAATTTAATGTTCTCTTTATCCTTCTTGCAGAACAAGTTAATCCCTGTCATTGCCACTCACTGCTCATTCTTGCCACCACTGGCCACGTATGACTGTCCTGAGCTGCCAGCAATCTTATGGTGGAGCACAACAAATGTCACTTCTCTGTTTCAAAAGCCTCTGATCTCATTTCTCCTACCACACTATTTAATGTATACACCTATCCTGATGTATCTTCAGATTTCAAATCATTGGAGGGAATAGTAAAATTTTGAGTGGCCTTCGTACAAGTAATCATGTCACTGCAGAAGGAGCTGGGAACACTCAGTGCTGTAAAGAAATTGGTATATATGTAGGGAACAGGACAGTGATGAAAAAGAGCTTTCCACCATCAGCTAAGCCAAAAATGCACATATTGCTCAGCACAGCCAAGCACAGAACAGATGTGACTGCTCTGTTGATGTTCAGCACAGGGGACGTGGCACAGAAGGGAAAGAGCTGTTGAAGCTAATGAACAAGTAAGCACAAAATGAGTGTGACTCGATCCTGATACAACCAGCTAAAGACAAAAATACGGTCACCAATGTTTAAAAAAATCCGGAACAGCTCTGTTATGGAAGCTAATGAAGACAGGAAAGCACAAAACAAATTACTTGATGTGAAGCTTGGTCATTTTGTGAAAGGGGTTGTATGATTAGGTGTCTGCATAGACAGAAGACTGGATTTCATAACTAATTCAGTTTATGAATACCTGATGTTCCTTCACCTCTGGCCCGTTGCTCTTATCCAGGTCAAAAATTCACTTGAGGCAAAAGTTCCCTGCATAAGTCTTACTGGAGTGAGAATGCTGGCAGAAGAAACATCAATGTTTCAATAATTGTAACTGAAACAGATGGGCTCTGAGTGAAAATAATCTTTAAATTTTTCAAGGCTCATACACTTCTGGAATGACCAATGCCATTTTAGAAGCTGGACAAAAAATTCCTGTTAACATGATATGGAAAACATTACTCTGTTGTGTAATACACATGGCATTAACAGAAGTCTTGTGAGCTCTTCTGATTTTCTTACACATAGGGGAATATTCTGAAAAGTTCTATAGGACACAGGTCCTCAAATCACAGTTCTGGGAGAATCTCAGTCTTCATGTTAAAAAAATCCCACAGCAAATAAAAAAATATTTTTCTAGACTTATAGTTGGAAATGAGACCTCAATAACTAACAAATGTTCAGAAATCTGAGGAAAAATAAAAAGAAACCATTATTTTTCAACTGCATGAATTTTCTGTCCTGACTCATTATTACTGACTATTTGCAGGTTGCAATTCTCATCAGAGCAGCTCCCTACAGTGACTTTAAGGTGATCCAGAGAGGGTTTCCCCAACAAAAATACAGGCAAGGGACAAGCTTGCTTTCACACACCAGCAGAAAATGAGAGGAAAGGAGTAAAACTGAGGAAAGGTATTGCTCCCACAGCTGCCTACAGCACAGAAGACAGGCAGATAATTAAATGCAAAGAAACAAAGACAAGAAGTGAATCTTCTTTGCACATTGATGCTCAAAGACAATTACAGAGATAGTCCACTATGATGCTTCTTACAATTTTTTGTCAGTTATTTTCAAAACATTTTTTTTTAAGTTATCACAATGTGGATTTCATGTGAAAAACTGGCATAGCAATGACCATATCAACAGGTCTGTGGTTCATTTGATAAAACAGGAAGATATGAACTAGAAATGAGAACAAAATTTGCAGTGGAAACAAGAAGGGACTGAAAGCATAGGAGGTGTTGGGCAAGCACAGGAGATGCTGGGCAAGCACAGTTCTCCCCAAACACCTGGGAAATGGACAATGCTTTTTGGCTGGAATTCACACCATGGCTTGCACCCTGCAGTAGATGGACATCCTAACTTAAACAGTGAGAGTGGAAATGTTCTCCATTGCACAAATTCCTAATGCCTAAATAATTTAGCTTGTCATGCTCCTTCTTGTAGGAAGTTGTTCAAGGAACAGTTGTGTGATTTTCAAGCTTGCCAAGACGTCAAAGCATCATTCATCCAACCAGAGAATAAGCTTTCTTCCTTCTATCAGGTGAAACAGGATAATGTAGCTTTGAGTGCCATCTCCTAGGTACAGCCACCAGATGAGCATTTGTAGAATGTACACCAAAAAAAGTACCATTACTATCAGAATAATTTCACTTGCTGAAAAACAGTTACAGATAGATCACAAAGCTGCTATTAATGAGATCCATATCAATCTCAATGGGAAAAATTCCAGATGCATTTCTGTTTCTCTGCTGCACAATAGACTTCACATTGTAGTCCAGGACAAAGTGGGGGCAGCCAGTTATTACTATTTAAGATTCAGACAGAGGCTTTTTTCTTCTTTTAACCAGATGCAAAAACTTTCAAGGATTTCACTGAAAGCCTAACCAAAAAAAAAACCAAAAGCCCAAGTGGAAAGAGTGTTTTCAGAGGGACCTATCCCCCTAAGTGCCAGAAAGTACTTCTGTAACTGGAGATAATACTTAATAGGGTTGACATGGACCTCATGTCCAGTTTCACTTTATTTTCTGGCTCCTCTGTCACCTTATTAATTCCAGCCCTTAGCCTAAGAGTGGTGATCTGCAAAGCAACATGCATTAAAATCTTCCAGATAATATCAGCTCTATTTAATATACGCCTCTCCCCTTTGGTCCCATAGTTTTAAAAATAAACAAGTATTTTAACAAAACAAGGGTAAGACTCTGATCTTGTAAAACCTCTTTCTAGGTATTGTTTCCAGAGATAAGGCACAGAGACTGGACACTGAACAGTTTCCATGCAAGAGGCCACCTGACAAAACCAAAAGGATTTACTGACTCATGGAGCAAGTGGGTGCTGTGGAGAAAGCTGCAAACAGTGCCAGCACAGACAGCTACATCCTCTCCTCATCCCACACACAAAGTGTCTGGCTTAAGTTAGAGATTAGGCAGGGAAGAGACTGGAGGTGAGACTTGATTACTCTGATGAAGTAAAAAATCACAAACCATGTGGACTTCTTCTGTCCTACCAGAAAAACAGGTATGAAAAATAAGGCCTGTCCTTCCAGCCCAGCACATTCACTGGCCTCTTCCAACCAGGGTCCTCTGCTCTGCTGTGTCCCCATGTCCAAATTCATCACACATATGGCAAAAGACCGTGCACCAGCAACAGCAGCCCCAGTAACTTCAAAGGGCTCTGCAGAGAGGCTTGATGGATACCTGAAGCACAAGGATGGATACCTGATGCTCTTAAAAGCCTACCCTCTAAAATGCTATAAATCTCCTGGAAGAACTGATATCCACCCTGACTCACTAATCAAAGCAGGGATACCCTCCCAGTTCTTATTGCTCCATTTGAAGAATGGTACAACAGTCCTCCTTATTCCAGGAATGGAGTTTTTCAATGAGATAGTTCATTTCAACAAGTTCCCACAAGAAAAAAACTGCAGAAAAAATGATACTGCTGGTTTATGCATTTGAGATTTATGTAAGTCACTGAAATAAATACTAAATATTATTAGCTACTAAGGAAATGGTTACAGTGAAGATGGGGGGATAAAAGCCTCACACAAATATGCCTTCTCTTTCAGTATCCTTGATAGAGAAAGCACTTCTCCTACAGCTGTGGGAAAGAAAACAAGACACAACGGCTGAAGTTAAAATTACACATCTTTGGCTGTTATCAAAGGGAGCTATAGCACATGGACAAAGTGCAGTCTGCGTGATTCCAATTCCAAACCAAAGAAATGCTGCAGGCATACTCATTATCAGCATTTGTATTTGCTCCTGAATATTACAAAGAGCAGTGAACACTGCTGATCCACTACTTTTGTCCCAGTAGCAATGTTTAATTGCGTCAACTGCATTCAGCCTTTGTAGAAAGCATCAATAAGCTCACTCCTACAATTGATCCTCTCCCAGTGACCCCCTCAGGCAAACCAACACAAGCAGCTCCAGCACAGCACTGCCAGCTGACACAGAAATCCTGCCACACCCGGGAGTCTTCCATACCCTTGGAGTGTGGGTGGAACAAAGCACAGAGAGTAATTCAGCATCTCCACGAATCCATCAGGGAGATACAAAAGAGTAATAGAACTGCTGAGGTTGGAAAAGACCTCTAAGATGGAGTCCAACCATTAACCCAGCCCTCCCAAGGCTACCAGTAAATCATGTCCCCAAGTGCCACATCTAAATGTCTTTTAGCTCCTTCCAGGGATGGTGACTCCACTACCTCCCTGGGCAGCCTGTTCCACTGCTTGATTTTGGTGGAGAAATTTTCCTAACATCCAATCTAAACCTCCTCTGACACAACTAAAGGCCATTTCCTCTTATCCTGGAGAAGAGAAGGACATCCACCACACTAGAACATCCTTTCAGTCCCTCATCCTGTAGACAGTGATGAGGTTCCCTCTGAGCCTTCTTTTCTCTTGGCTAGACACCCCCAGGTGCCTCAGCAGCTCCTCACAGAACTTGTGCTCTAGAGCCTCCAGCAGCTAGTCTCTCTCTGCCTCAGCCTGGAATTCAGTCTATTCACTGTATTTTCTTAACATCATCCGGTTTGGGGTTTTTTCTCATTCTTTTATTTGCTCACTTATGTTTGTCTAACCACTTAGATGGCATTCCACAAACAATTACTTTGAATTTACATCTGTCATAGAGAAGGTGTTCTGTGTTTTCTTTCCACTTCTTAAAAATATTAAACTTTTCACTACAGACATTTTGGAAGCAGACACGTTTGGTGTGACAGGGCAAGAAATCTCTCCATTAAAATGACAAATTGCAGTCATTTTGTTCTCGTTTAATCTTACTTTTAATAAAACAATCACCTTGTTAGGAAAAGACTGAAAAAAGGCATGAAATCTCTCAGCCTGTAAAGTGAAGGCTTTGAAATGCACTTGCAAAGAAAATGAAGATCATAATATAAATGACGAGTAATCTTAACCACCAGCTATTTCTAATATCTTTTAGTCTTAAGTATGCCTACCCACCAATAAATCAAAAAATGCTTACTCACTTCTTTGAATTTACAGAGGTACAACAGAACAATTAACAAGAAAGTTATGCTTCAGCCACTGAATAAATAAATAAATGCAATCAATAATAATAACTTTTTTTTTCAAAGCTGTAAGAAAATCCTATAAAATAAGGTGACTGTCCCTCAAATTTTTTCCCAGTTATTTTTCTAAAAATAATTTCCCCATGTTAACTTAGAGTAGTTTAAAAAAAGTTAAAGCCCACAACACCATCTAACTCAGGATATTCTTAAATTTCCTTGTCTAAACAGAAAAGTTGAAGGACTACATTAGCCAAGTATCTGCTGATCTCAATGACAAGAGAAATAGCAGATTTGCATTAGCCAGCAAAACAGTAATGCTGTTGGCCAAAAGGAGAACTTCCCACATGTATTTATGGGTGCTCCTAGGGCAAGTGTTCAAACAGACAGCTGTGGAGTGAGAAAACAGTGATTTTATCCCACATTACTCTCTCTGGCCCCGTAATGCTCATGCTCAGCCCTCCTAAAACTGTATGTTTCCACTGGACATTTTGCTTTCCCTGAGCTGCAGACTAAGTGCACTTGGCTGTGATGTTCACAACCAACACCACCATAAAACCTGCAGATTCCCACATCAATGCTGCATAAATGTCAGTGTCTAAACCACAGAGTACAAGTGACAAAAGATTTTCAGAGACAATCAGCACTTTGCTGAATTCAACAGCAACTGTATAGTAACCAGTCTTCTTAACAAATCAGGTTACTCATGTTACCATATTTGCCTTGTAGCAATTATTTCTGAGTATTCCCAGTGAATGCTTTCCCATCATGACAACCTGATACATGCTCTGCAGCAATGGTTTTCATTTTAATATCTTGGCCAGTCATGGAGTGAGTCAAATTGACAGCCCCTCTGCTGATACCAAGCTTTAGAGGCAGCAGAACAGGTCCACTCCCATCAATTTTTATCAGCTGAACTTTGAAAAATGGTGGTCCTAGTTAAAGGGATTAGTATGTCCCTGCAAATAGGTATTAGGAATAACAATACAAGAGCAGCTCTAGCAGAAATAAGAACAGGCTGATGTGCAGGAGTATCAACAAATTGCTTCCAAACCTGCCTGGGGCCAGCACAGCTTTGGAGAATCTGTAACACTTGGATGAATGCTTTCATCCCATAGCTACTTACTTCTTTTGATACCAAGAGCATGCTGAATGTGTGTAAAGCATAAATCTAAACAAACTGCCTGCTCTACTCCCTGTTATCACCCACTGAAAGCTATCATGGACCTTTCTTGAAATGCAGGTGAAGAGTCTGATCTGAGGGCAGTGACCTTGAAGCACCGAGCACCAGCCACCAACACCAACCCCAGGACAGGTACAGGGATCAGAGCTGTGCTCTCCTGTAATTACAGTTACTGTGCCAGAACTGGTTGTCTCTGAGGGAGGGGTGGGGGGAAGTGTTGTTTGATTTTTTAGCTTGGGATTATTTTTTTAAGAATTCATCAGCTTGATTGCCCAGCAGTAAGGAAAATCCCTCCTAAGGATGCAAGTGAGACTCTGCTGGGGCAGATCAGAGTTCAAAATCTCTTTCCCAAAAATGGCAATAAAATGGATGTGCAAGGTAAAGCAAGAACAGGGCAAAGAGATAAAATATTTCCTCCCTAACATTCACACAGCTTTCAAACATTTTCAGCTGAGTGGATTTCCTGAGCTTGATGTGGTTTTGTCTAATCAGCAACCCCCTTTCCCTCCCAGCAATGGATCCCTCCTCCAAATGTTTGTCCAGACTCCTCTGGAATTTGTACAGACAATTTGCAGCTGTCACAAGCTTTGGCAAGGAACTGCCCAGGTACATGACCTGATACACAAAGAACTGAATCTTTTTTGTTCTGATGCATGTAAGTAGAAACATATTATGCAGAAAGACTCTATCAATGATTTCTCCCTTCCCTTTTTTCCCTGTAGTAAAAGCCAAAGGTAAATTCAGTGCAGCCCAACCAGAAGACCCCCCATGAAAGATCGTATTTCCTTCCAGCTGCCTCAGTAATCACATTGTCCCCTACCTTTCAATCCCTCTTTGCCCTCGAGGTCTTCCCTTATTCTGCCTTTGGGACCTGAAGTTACCAAGCTTGAAGAAATTTTGTTTCATGCAGCTCTCATCTAGGAAGTACACTCCACATTTGTACAACAGAAGTCTTTTCATCAATTTATTATGTTCCTTATGTGTTATCATACCGTATCTCCTAAAGCTTCCAAGTGGCTCCCCTGATGTCCACCTCAAGCCACTTGCTCCTACCCACCAGGTGAGCACCTTCTCCTTTTTGGCCTGGCAGACCACCCAGCAACATTTAAATTGGGAAGTACTGCAGGCAGTATTGCCTCTCCCATCTCATAAGGAGTCTAGCCTCCTTCTGTATTCACAGAGGACAGTGTTCCCTAAGATGTTTCTGGCCACTAAGGTGGCTGGGAAATTCCAGATTTATGGCCTGTGACTGAAAAGCTCTCTCTGCACGTTATAATTCCTGACAGGACCGTTACAAATCCCAAATGGACTTGCTGGAGTGAGCCTAGAGAAGGGCCACAAAGATGATAAAGAGCTGGAGTGTTCAAGGGTAGGCTGGATGGGGCTTGGATCAGCCTGGTCTAGCAGAAGGTGTCCCTGCTGGGACCTCAGATTAGCTGGTAGGTTTGGAAAAAGGCTACAAATAAGATGTGTGCAGCTATACATGTTTTTACTCAATTAGATGACAGTAGGACATGTATTACTTCAAACATCAAGGCTACACCAAATCAGATAAGCAATCCCACCTAAAACAAAAACCAGCAACATACTTCCCACAAATCTAAAATAACTTTGTGCTAAGCCATAGTGGAATAAATTGACCGGAGACAGCATTTCTTCCCAACCCCAATCAGCTTCAAAATCAACACCTTAAAGAGCAAGAATTCAAGGGTGACTGGAACTAGATGATCTTTAAGGTCCCTTCCAACCCAAACCCTTGTATGGTTCTATGATCTGTATTGGACTGAAGGGCCATACACATAGAGTAAACCTCAGCTGCTTTCTGGAAACAGAACACATGCATAGACACACTCAGGAAATGGTCTGGGCTTCCAGCTGGTGAAAAACAAAGTCACTACATCCACAGACTGCACAGAACAAGAAACAGCAATTATGGCAGCAACCAACTGCTTTGAGAGATCCTCTCCTGCTCTTTTGCAAGGCCCAATGTTCGTCAGCAGCTGCACACAAGGAGTCAAACACCAGCTTTCAAAAATACATTTCATTAGGAGATGTGGTCTGTCCAGACACAAATGACAACGAGCCACATTAGTCCTCTTTAGCTTTAGCTAGCGTGGGAATGAAGCTCAGACACAGGAAAACTTCCTCCATAGCAATGTCCTGCAGCTGTCAAAGAACTGGCATGTGAACAAGTCAGGCACAGGAAGAAGAGAAGTGCTACTACAACTCTGGCCAACTGAGCAACTTCAGAGTCTCAATCTGCCAGCACAAATGTAGGTGACCATAGAGACACTCTCCCACTTTCTGTACAGCTTTGACTCAGACATTCACATGTTGTCCCTATGGGCCTGCAGGAAGCATAGGAATACATATGGTTTAATCCAGCAATAATGACTTAAAACCCAGTCTTGTGTGGGAAGTGTTGACAAATTACCTCTGGTAGACGCTGAAATCACTCAAACAATTAACAGAGATTAGATTAGCTGGTAGGTTTGGAAAAAGGCTACAAATAAGATGTGTGCAGCCACACATGTTTTTACTCAGTTAGATGACAGTAGGACATGTATTACTTCAAACATCAAGGCTACACCAAATCAGATAAGCAATCCCACCTAAAATAAAAACCAGCAATATACTTCCCACAAATCTAAAATAACTTCGTGCTAAGCCATAGTGGAATAAACTGACCAGAGACACCATTTCTTCCCAACCCCAATCAGCTTCAAAATCAACACCTTAAAGAGCAAGAATTCACATTCTTACCTTTTTTAAAATCTACTGTAACTACAGAAGTTTTATTACTTCTGTATTAGAATTAGTTTATGATGTTACATCTTTCTTTCAGGTCCTGTCTCAGTAAAGTATATAACATGAGACCAGTTTGAAACATGATCTATTTCCATTTAACTGAAAGCCAAGAAAGTCTAATATTAATGCAATTTACTACTTTTCTGACATTCACCAAATTGTACACACCTATGGTATTTCCCCTGCAAACTAAATGCATCACATTTTTGTCCACAGAAAACCTGTCCTTCCTAGACAGACATGCTGTGATTTTATTTTCAGAAATCAGATCTGATGTAGGTTTGCAGACATGCAGGTCTTCTGTGCCACTACCTCTTCTTAGCACAGGGTAAGAGAAAGAGCACAGGACCAATGCCTGAGCACTTGGGGCCTCCTTCTAAAGGAGGCTTTACAGAACTGGAGTGAAAGAGCTTCTGAAGGATCTGTAAAGGAGTGCAGTGAAAAAACACATTATGAGAAGAGCCAGCTTGACGGTGGTAAAGGCTGTTGGCTGTGGTAACCTAAAAGACCACCAGTTTTGATTTGTTACATTTTTTATTCTACCCCCTCCTGTAAAGTCACATCACATCAGCTCAGAAAACATCACCAGGAAGACATAACAAAAAACTCATAAAGACGGGATTCCACAGACAATGGGACAGGCTCTCAGGTAACTTGGACTAGAAAGTTTACTTTTTAAATCCATATCTGAGTCACACCTCTACAGTCTGCTTGGAAGCAATCTGAGAGTAGTCCTTGAAGCTTAGCAGTGAACCAAGCGAAAAGAAGACAGGGAGAACAAAACACCTGTAAATGGAGGGGGAAAAGCAGATACAAGGCAGTATAAGGAAAACACAATGAATTGTTGTAAGTGATGCAACAGGTCACGGCAAAGAAGAAAAGAGCACTGAATTGTGAGTTTTGAACCACTACATAGATAGCAAAATTTCAAATAGCTTCACACTGCATCACATTGAATTACAGGAATAGTGCTGATCTGTGTCACACCATGGTCACCTAGATGTTTAAAGGTCTATTTTTGGCACTCCTTTTAAAGAGTTTTCCTAGTAGAGCATATTTATTGAGTTGTGATTTTGCAAGTCTATTGGCGAGTTTAGGTAATATATTTGTTTCTTTCATTCCTGCAGCTGAAAGTCTGATTTTAATGAGTGGTTGCCCATTTTGGTTAGCAGCTCAATCTTTACATTCTTAAGCCTCTTTAAAATTCCTGGATATATACAGCCTAGGATGGGTGATTTAGCACTGATTAGTTTAGTGGTGTGAGAGAGACCAGAGACACTGCTCAGAGATGTTTTACTGTTCTGAAGTTAGATCCTCAGCATACGAGGTTTGAAAGCCAAAAAATAGGAGAGCAGCTTTACAAATTGCAACAGGACGGAGAGCCAAAGATTCAATGAGATACACTCTATCCTCCACCTCCTTCCTGTCTGTACAAATGAAAACAAAATGCCTCTAACTTACAGAAAATACTTGCTACTATGGGCAGAAGCATGACGAAGAATCCACCCTCCAAGCAGTTTTAGTGACAGCTTCTGTGGCAGTCCACCTCTTGATCAATGGGGTTCTTTTTAAATGATTAGCAAGGGTGTAATTAAGGAAACCAAAGGAAGAAAGATAACTCAAAAGATGAATGAGGCCTTTATTCAAAGTATCACTGAGATGGGGCACAGACTGTATGACAAGCAAAGATGAGAGTCCTGGTGGGCAAGATGAACACAAGCCAAAGTTTTCCCCTTGTGGCAAAGGCAGCCAACAGCCCCCAGGGTGGGGGGACCCTTCCCCTGGCTCAGCACCAGGGGGGCTCTGCTGCAGGGCTGGGGCACTGCTGGGCTCCCCTCGACACAGAGACACACTGGAACCAATCCAGTGAGCTAAGATGATTAAAGGATTGAAGCATCTGCCACGAGGGAAGGCTGAGAGAGCTGAGATTGTTCAGCCTTGAGCAGAGAAGGCTCAGAGGGCTCTGATCAGTGTGCACAAACACCTGACAGGGGCAGTCAAGCAGGCAGAGAGTCTCTTCTCAGTGGTGCACAACACACAGGGCAATGGGGGGAAAAACCGAAATACAAGAAATTCCATTGGAATCAATAACACTGCTTGGGTGGTCAAACATGGGAAAAGGCTGTGCAGAGAAGTTGTTCAAACACAACTGAGCATAGTCCCGAGCAACCTGTTGCAGGTGACCCCACTTTGAGCAGGGGTTTGGACTAGATCATCTCCAGAGGTCCCTGCCCACCCCACCTAGGCAGTGATGCTGTGATCCTTCTCCCTGTGAAACAAGGAACAATAAAGTTGCAAGATCTCAATTTTTATCCAGGTCAAATCTCAGAAACAAGGGTCTGCTAAAACCCCATTTTATACAACTGCTGTAATTCCTGCTGACCTCAATCAGCCTAATCAAGTGGTAAGATTACAAAATGAAAAAAAAGGCTTTAATTTGATCACCACTCGTAGCTATTCCATTGACCTAATGCTTGGCCATGAAGAGCTCAGGAAAACTGGATTAATGCATAAAAATAGGATTTCATCCTCTGGAAATCACAGTTGAAATCTGACATTCAACAAAACTGGAAGTCTGTAGCTTTAATGTCATCCCACTGATAATGGGCATATTTACCTGGCATAACACTCACAAGGATACTTTGATCAACCAAGGTATTTGCCATTTAGTCAAAGCTCTCCTACATATACAAACACCTAAAACCATTCCACACCTTCACAGTTTAAGGGGAGTGATAGGACTGATAAATAAGTTAGCACCAGAGCTGTGTGACACCACTGTCTGTGTCAGCAGACTCAGGGCTAGGGTACAGCCAGCAGTGCTGCTGCAGGCAAGGACAAAAGGACAGTCACAGAGCAGAGATGAAAAGAAGAGAGCCCAGCATGTCCAGTGAGTGTGCACACTATGGTGCTGCTTAAAATGTTAACTTGTGTTGCAAAGGAAACAGTAGAAGTGACAACTATTTCTCCCTAATGTTTTGATTTGATTTTTCTAAGCTACTTTTCAGCACAGTCAAACTACAGAACCATGCATTTAACATAAACCTATACAGCTAACAAGCATAAATAGGAAAGATGCTTCACTTTTGTGATTGAGTCGTATTAATAATTCAGCAATCCCTGTATTAGTCAAGGCTTCCTAACAGCCTCATGAAATGTAGCAATTGGCAGGGAGGTCAGAAATTTGAAAATTATGTGCCCAGACATGTGATCTGGTTTCATAATTTATACTCATGAACCATCTTGGCCAGCATAAAGCAGAATATTTATTGAATACGAACACACCATGGGAGCAATGGGGACTTGAGTTTATCTGATCTGAGGCTTCTTTTCTGCACCATTTCAGCATCAATCCACCTGATCTGACAAAAGGTATTAAGAAAGAGACTGGAGAAGAGAAAGCACAGCCAGCACTTGGGTTATGCTGGCAGCTAGATGGCAGGTTTTATTCTCCACAATTATTATCAAAACCTGGGTCCAAAAAACACTTGAGAGCCCAGACCCTCCTAGAGATGAAAGAGTCTGTGAACATCCAAAGAGTGGGTAGCTCACTCAGGACTATAACAGACAGAATCTTTCTGCTGAGGCCAAGGTTCCTGACAACACAAACACCACAATTCAGTGATAAAAGAAAGGCTGGCAAACCTGTGAACTACTCCTGCTTCTATAATCCACAGAGCACAGAACTGCCCTTCTTCCAGAAATTTGTCCTTCCTGCTTCCCAGCAGCCATCCTAGAGTGGGTCCTGTTATCTCCTTCTGGAAGCACCTTAGACTCCTTAACCCTCACTTCACTTTCTTTCCCTGTCCAAGAGAGGGAGGAAGCTGAACTTAATCCTTTGCCTGCTTGCAAAGCAGGAACCAAATAAATTCATTCCTAAACCATCTACAACTTGGACTATTTTGTCTTGAATAATTCTATGCCAAGAGTGACTCAGAAATTATTTTGAGCTAAGTTTTATTAAACTGTTCATAACCATTACCCCATTGGAAAGGATGGTCAGCGTGAAGAATGCCTTTCCATCACTGTGAAATTTTGTGCTTTAGCAGCTTTCAGTCACAGAGGTCAACATTTTCAAAATAGGCTACCCAGACTTCAGTTTTCTAAGGCAATTTAAGTAAAATAAGTCTATAAAACTTTGGCCTAGATTTCTGAAGTATTGAATGCATGCATCTCTCACAGCTCTGCAGCATATATAGATAAAAAAAAGAGAGACTAGGTTCATAAAACATGGATATAGACTAAACTTTGGAAATGTTAGTTTAAAGTCAAGGATCTGAAACTGATCACAAAAGAAACCAGAGTCAGCTTGTAAAAATATTTGCTATGCATTTTTTCTTAGCACATTTATGCCACAGCAGTATAAAGCATCATGCACACAGCAAAGATTTATTGAGTTATACCTTCATTGGGAACATTCTTCTCTGTCTTTTAAAATAAATTTTAAAAACCAACATTAATATTACACTGCAGTGGGGGATCCATGACCACAAATGCCTCCTTTTTGAAGCATAATCCATAATGGATGTGCTTTTAATAAGCACCTTAGACACTGCGGAAATGTCACCAAAAGCACCAACGGACTATTAAATGTCTGCTATGAAATACACTGACTGCTTCCACAGAGCTCTGCTAATGCTTATTTTCCTACATAATTCCTAGTGCTTGCAGGGGTGTGACACACACTCTGACTATTGCTCTGGTACCTCAGCTGGCTTCCTTCCTCCTGTAAGTATACTTTACAGCACTTGCAGATGTGCACTTTAGGAAAAAATTAAATCTATACTTTTCCATGGCACAGGTCCCAGCAGGCAGAGCTCTTATGCTTGTAATTGAATTATTCTAGCTTCTCCTTCACCCTTCCAGATACCAAAGAACAGACATAACTGCTGGGCTTTTTTCTTTTATTACCTCCTCAGAGTAGGCAAACCAAGACAGTAAATTCAGAGTTGCACCACTTAAACTCAGATGGTATGAGCACTGCAGAAAGCATTGACACACCACATTAAATTAACACATTACAAGAATTCCCATTATCAGTCTTTTCTGCTTAGTTCAAGGAGTAGAACACTACACTGAAACAACACAGGCAAGAAGAAAATCTCTTGACTTTCCCTCTGGTCAAGAGGTTTTGCCAGTTGTCTGCAAACTGATATGCAAGAAAGGTAAGGGGTTCTCTTCCCTCCTCATCAATACAATTCAGAGAATCTAGAAATGAAAATTGTAAGAAGAACTAGCAAAGGCAGCAAAGGATTCAACATCTACAAATTTCCCATGAGGCTGAACTGTAACTTTTTTGGCCTCCATTCTATCAGTACCATGGCTGCTTTACAATGATTTCCATCCCTGTTGTGCATTTCTATTATTTGTTAATAAAGCGTGGTTTTACTCTTCTGCAATGCCCAGACTTGTCCTTCGGGATGCTCACAATATATTAGACTCCACCTCCCCCTGATTAAGAAGCACAACTGAGAAATGCAATGTAAAAACCAATGGACACTCCAATCCACCTCAGAGACCTTGCAGCACGTCCACATAATGTAACAGAGTTGTGCTGCTGAGACCAACCTGGCATGCACAGCTACACCAAGGTAGGAGCCTGGTCCCAGAATCTGGAGAGCCATGCCAGAGGGAATAAAGCTCCCCTTGAGGCTTATGAGCTCTGGCACAAGAGCCACAGATGAGCTTCTCCTCCTTCCAAAGGCAGGTTCATGCCCACCATTTCATGCTCAGTGTATGCATTACATAACATGACTTACCACATTCAAACTCGTAGGGTACTTTGTGGCAACATCTGGCAGACAAAGAATATGCAATTCAAATCTAGTTTCTTTTTCCTTCAGTCAGACAGATGAGCTCTCTTCTGCCTTATCTTGTTTTTCCCCTAGTCTCAGGTACCCACATACAAGGATTAAATAATTCTGAACATTTTACAGGAAAGTATCATCTAATAATTTATCTTTGCAGATAAATTCACTATAGGCTCGCAAACAGCCTGTGTGAGCTGTCAGAATGCTCCCAGATTTCCTTGGAAAGACAAAAAGATTTTACGTTTAACTCAGCTGACAGTTAAGTGGTTGGCAGTAACTGTCCACAGAGTCCTGCAGAGGCCAATAAGCCTGAATTTAATAGGGTGGAAAAGAGGGAGGTAGTGAAAGGCGGCAGATCTTGTCACTGAAAGTAAGACAAATGAGAAGGATGAACTTAATAGCAGTTTTACGAGAGACTAAAAGGAGTGATACAAGTATAAACAAGAGGAGAAAGGAGCACATCACTGTAATAATACTAAAAAGAGAAAGTGCCAGCTCAGGGTTCAGCTATGTAAAGAGGAGGCAGCTTGCTGTTTTTTTGTAGATCAGTTTTGGAGCAGAATCCCATGGGTTATGTCTCTACATGGCTATACTATTTGAGTTACATTTAGCAATCCAATCTTGTTATTTAGCAGCACAGACTTGCTGATTCATATAAGCTAACCCAGAACACAAAGTGTTTGGATTCGCTTTTCCTGTTAAAGTCTTTTGTTATTTACTGCCTGCAAGATTGCACTGAAGTTCCAGCCAAAACTCGTTTCTGCTGTTTCCAATGTACATTCCAAATACAAAAAACATGGCATCACATCAAATGTTAAAGTAAGATCATTATCAGCCAGCTGCCAAATAGTTCCTACAGGTTCTGAAGCAGGCAGTTACAGAAATCATGAACAGTGGCTCAGCAGAGTGAGCTGACAAGTGTTTTCATACTTGCAGTATCACACTGCAGCACCACAGCATACTGGGAGACATGGTGGTCTAGAGGATGAATAAATTTTACCATGGAAGGAAAAGGATAGATAAAGGCAGTGGCTCATAACCTCAGAGCTACCCAAAGAGCACAGTATGCAAAACTGCAAAAACAGGCAGAAGGACTGCACAGAAAGGGCAGAATAATCTTTTGCCAGCAGAATAACCCAGTATCCTCCAGGAATGTTACTCACAGTGTTAATCACCGCAGAGTCAAGGATGAAAGCTGAGGTCCTATTGTGCTGTGCAGCATAAAACCATGGACCAGCCCATGCAAAAACATCTGTCATTCATTTGGATGAATTTGGAGATAAGGCAAAGGCAACACAAATCTCACAGAGAAAGGGAACTGCACAATGGTAGTAGTTATTTTAGCTTCATAGTTGAGAAACAGGTTTAGGTCAGTATGAAATGACACAGTGTGAATAAAGTAAGGCAATACTACAAGGATAATTTTAACGAAACACTGTAATTGAAGAAAACCTGGAAAGTTCTAAGGCAGTTGTACGAAATAAAGCCAGGAAGGCCTTAGAATATAGATGTAAATGAGTCATTTGGCAAATTTAAGGAAGTTCAGACTGAAAAGCTGAAAAGAATTCCACAATCCAACCACCTTCAGGATTTGTTTGAATTCCTTGTATCTACTCAGCTGTTGCTTAGAATGTTGCAGTTCTTTAAACTGTCCTAAACCCAAGATGACCTTTAAAAAAAACCAACCAAACAGCACAACCCAAAAAATTTGCCAGCACATACAAACATATTCTAAAACATGCTGTCCAGAACAAAGAGTCTTCAGAGCAGGGCACCAAACAGTCTCTATAATAAGCCATGAGCAATTATTCTGCTGGGAAACACATCAGCTCACTGCATTTCAGCAGAGTGAAGGTGGCTGTCATGCTCCAGGGGTGATGTTAACTGTAGGGTCTTTTCCTGAGCAATGCTTACTGGAAACCCACTGGTTTATACCTACTAGTGGGAACTGAGAATTTCCAGGGCCTAAGAGGTAAAGCTTTGCAGTGGCTCACTACAAACCACCAAAGTACTGCTTGTGCTCCCTTGAAATGCCCCAGAGAGCCTGAACCCTCTGGCCCACCAGCACATGCTCTCTTATTCTTCTCGGCTGCCTCTGAGTCCTCCCATTCCATCCAAAACTTCCTGCAAAAAACTGAGAAGAGAGATCTGTCTCAGGTTCTCATCTGTACCATTATTGTGCTTTGGGAAGCCTACAGACAGCTAAGCTCAGCTGGGGAGCAGCGTGACTGGGACTTATGCACACTGGACATGCTTCCTGACATAGGATTTACAAGCTGCTGTAGGAGACTTACAAATGTTGTGAACAACAAAGGTTACCGTCTTATTTAAACAAAAAAGTAAACACAGATGTAACCCTAGAGAGATAAAGGAGGGACACAATCTGTGTGACAAAATCTCCATCCACATAGGAAGGTAGATGGAGCCAAAAGAAGAGTTCTGAGGTAAAAAACAGGAGGGAAGTGATTGCCTTGCATGTGACAGAAAATAGCCCAGGACTACAGCACAGAACAAATCCTGGGAGACCAGACAGAAAACAAGCATCATCTTCCCTAGCACTGTGGTGAAATGCAGCATCATGAAGTCAAAGTATTGAAGAATTGACACTTGGCTTCCACAATCAAGACGAGTCTCCAAAATCTTCTAGCAGCAGAAGAAATGAAGAGGTTAATGCCAGGTATATTCAGAATTTTGCATTTGGCTAATTTTATGTTTTGTAGCTATTTCCAAGCTACTGAGTAAGAATTTAAACAGTGATTTGCTGGAGAAATCAGGTTGGTTTTTTAAAATTTTGTTTAGTGGTCTGACATGAAAAGGGTGCATTGTAATCCACAAATAAAAAACCTCAACCCAAACCCAAAATATAATGTAGCAGACAAACCCTTTCAGCACTTACAAACTGGAACAAGCTTGGAAACCTCCCCTCCTGTGTGTCTAACTCTCCAGCCAGGTCTTGGGTATTAAAAGAAACACCTCAGTAGCTGCTGAAAGTCAGTGCTATGCTTAAAAACTTCTGAAAGTGGGAGATTCCCACAACTCCAGAAATGCCTCAAGTGTTTAACACTGATTTTCCTACTTAATTTTTCACTTCTTAGCTGCAGTGGTCACTGTGAACAAGCTGTAGAGGGCTCCTCCTCCTCAGCCAAATGTCTGGGATACTTAGGGTTCCTCTCCCCACCAAGGAAGAGGGGCTTGTCACTGATGGCTGCTCCAGGTTCTCCAGATACAGACAACTCAAATTATTACTCAGTTTAACCAACTGCAGACAACAGAGCTTGTGCACTTCTAAACAGGCCAGGCAACTTATTAAATACTGTTAGATCTGTGTGTAGGAACCTTTTCCTCTTCCCTCTCCTCTGATTCTCATTGGGCTTACTGCATCTTCAGGGTGCATCATTTCTTTAGAATAGCTAAAGACAGGATTATCTCAGAATAAACTGCCCTCCTGGCATCACTTTATTTGAATTACTGGATCTTCTGTTTAACATAAGACAACATTCAAGTATTTTGAGATCTTAACTCAATAAAGACAGTTCTGTCAGTGAAAATATTTACAGTAACCTCACTAATTGAGACTGATTCCAGCTTCCTGAATCTCATTATGGTAAACTGGGCACTGCTGTGAAAGGGAAACAAAGAGGAGATGAATTAAAACAAACATGAAGAAACCCAAACAACTGCTTGGGTGATGTTAATCATTACAAAAAAAAAACCTGTCAAATACATCCCTCTGACTGGCATCTGTCAAAACATCTCAGCAGTTCATCATTGCACAGCCGCAGTTTAGATGGAGACAGAGCATGCATCAGCCAGCACTGCATATCTCACACAGCTCTGAATTTCTACATGAATTATTCTGTGTTTTAGGGCACTCCACACATGGCTTGTTTCACAGGATTTCTCTCCTCTTTCTTCTGGATAGCCTGGAACCATCATTGTTCCTATATCCTCAGAGAGGGTGTAGTGTCTGGCAGCTAATTACACAGAATGATGTACTGTTTCTCCCCCATGTTTTCTGTCCAACAACCCACAAGAGATGGTAAAATACTGGAAATTAAGTCCTGGTAACATAAAGAGAAAAAACACACCCAAACTATTATCCCTGTTTTCTTCCATTTCCTGTCTGGATGTGGTTTAGGAGTCCTCCAGCTATTGCAAATCCTAATAATGCAGTATTGAAGAATGAAGAATCTCCTTCCCAGAGAAGAGACAGAGGAGATCAGGATTTCAAACCCACACCCTCCATTAGCAGCAGGTGCCAGAGCTGGAAGAATGAAGTAGAGCAGTTCCTTCTTTCCTTTTAGAAAATACATGATGACTACTTCCCAGTTAAAATACCTTCCTTACTGAGCACAGGTGGAATTTTTGGCTGAGCAGAACAGCTTTTCCACCAGGCTACTATGGCAAAGCAAGACCAACTACTTCTTTACAGATGTGTCTACTTATACAAGTTTCTTCACCCTTGATAGATGAGGAAACCCCTATGTGAAATGAGCAGTCACAGAGCAGAAGTAAACAAACTTAGAGTTTATAAACTGTTCGGTATCCTGTTGTTCCATAAATAGTTATTATTACCCAGGAGATCAGATCTGTCTTAAGGACAAGAAATGCCTGGTACATGTACTGACAAAAATCCCCAAAAAGGGGAAAAAAATGAGAAATTTTCTGGTTTCCTTATTTTAGTTTTCTTTCCTTAAACCAGAACCTGTAAGCATATTTTGCCTCCTTCAAATTCTGGACATCCTTTCTCAGACGTTCCAAGAACAGCAGGAATAAGTCAGCAACAGCAGACTGAGAGTTGGCCTGTTTAATCAGACCCTTGGGACCAGCATCTTCCTCTGCAGATGCCTAAACTCCGCAGACACTGTTTAAGAAACAAATCAAAAGCAAAAAGAGCTGGCCACCACTGGCTCTAAGAAGTTGCTTGTTTGCCACAGGTCACACTGAGACTGCCTGGAGCTGTACACTGTATCTATCCATGAGGTTACACATTTACAAACAATTTCTTAAAACATAAACAAAAGTCCCAGGACAGACATATGCTGTGCTGCTCATCCCTAATTCACTGCCTGGTGAAGCAGCTGGCTTTGAACATCCCTGAGGCCATTCCAAAGTTGGTGTTTTCTTTGCGAACTGGAGGCAAGACTCTCCCACCACAACAGCTGCCATGCTATGGACGTGCTCCTGCTGCAGGTCATAGGATAGCACATCATGGAGCCCAGGGATGGCTTCAGGGACAGGGAAACTCATTTTGTCACAAACAGCTTTCCCTTGCTTTTCATTTTCAGGTGACTTAAAACTATTCCACTTTTCCAAAAGCATCCAAGGGAACTGTTTGTATTCAGACCATCTTGACCATGGGCCAGTTTTCACTCTCAGTGTAAGCTGTCTATAGAAAAATAAAAAATAAAAAAAAATCCAAGCCCAGAAACAAACACTTCTGGTGGCTAACAGGGCATCACCTTCCATTAAAGGCAGCAGAGACTGACTCTTGCCAACAGAGGAATGCCCAAAGTAAATCAGATACACAGACCTTTCAGTCCAGGAATAAAATCATTGTGGTTTTGTGCACTGCCATAGTTATATATTCTTCTGGTTTCAGGTGTTCCAAGATCCCACAGAATGTCACACATATTTTGATCTGTTTCATTCCAAGATAAATTAACTAACTTCTCAGCAACCTCTTTATCATACTGATATCACCAGTGTAAACATGAGCTTAGGCTGGCACAGCTGATAAACAGATAAGAAACACGGTGTGACACAAATACCAGTTTAGAAAGGGGAAACCATATAAACCTCAAATCTTCTTTTCTCTTTCCTGAGAACTGTGTAAGGCATGTTACTTGAAACCTACATAATCCTGAATCTAACATCAGTTGTTTAAGCTTGAAAGAAGAGCAAGTTAGCATGGCAGATGCAATGATTTTCAGAAGAATCACAAACACCTCTAAGGAAAGTTTGACACAGTTATTCTGTTTTCAAGCTGGATGCTGGAGTAAGCTACAGGCCTGACTTGCACACAGGAAGTGCAAGTAAATCAAAGAGCTTCAGGAAAAAAAGGATGTGATCATTTTTTAAATGTACAGATTACACAAAAAGGAAACAACTTTTACTGAATACATAAATCTCCAGAATTTAGCAAGACAGGAGCAGAATAAAAACCACAGTGAGTAATACAAGTGAAATCTACTATCCCATTGCATCCAAGTGTGTGGCAATGCCCTTGCCCTGGTTTCCTGCATTAAGTGTGTTTTGAGTTGGGTGAACTTAGGAAACAACAGGAACTTCACCAAGCTATTGTGATCCCTGGCACTACTGCAACAGCTTTGCTTTGATAGTATTTAGCAATTCATTTATGGATTTTATTTTGCTGCATGCTTACCTCAGAATTGTAGTAAAGGTACCAAGAAAATAATTGCCAAAGGAGCTTTTGCTGTTCTCTCTGTGGTGGAGTCAGAGTTTCTACAACATTATCTGAACAATGTTCTCAAGCGACTTTTCAAATCGCTACAAAGAGAATTTATAATCTTTTCAGTTTTTACCTTCATTTGCCTAATGTAGAGTTGGAGGGTTCCCCAGACTGTTTCTAATTTGGTCTAATAATCTTGCATAAATTATCAGGCTGCCTTTTCATCCATATTCTTAGCCAATGTACACTGGCTCAGTGACAGCATTTGCATGCACTGACACTCCTGAAATGTTTCAATAATAGAACAAAGTGAACAGTAATAGAGGAGAGGGAAAGATAGAAGAGGAAAATAATTTGACTTGATATCTACCCAAAGATAGGAAATGATGAAAGCCACCAGTAGGGAGTTCAGAAGGAAAAATTATCTACTCTTGAACACAATTCAGAAAACTTTGAGGGAAGCTGCACACTTTTCTACAGCAAGAGGAAATCACTGGTGACACACAGAGTCTCAAAGATACCAAGGAACTTGTTGGAACTCTGGGGAGATGGTGCTCTGAACCAATAAAAATGAACCTTCAGAAAGTCAAAGTCAGAGTTTTAATCAAAAGAGATAAAAACATTTTCTTAAGGGAATGTGAGGAAGAGAAAAGAAGGTGAGACTTGTATATCAAAACCATGGTGATATTACAGCTTAACCTTCAAGCTCACTGATATTTTTCATTTCTTGCATTCCACGCTCACTGATATTTTCCTTCAAATGGATTTAGATCCTCAAGAAATCTTTCCTGCAAGATTTTCCTGGAAGTCAAACATTCTAACTGGTATAACTTTAAGAGCAGATGGGCCACAGCAACAGAGCCCAAACACACATACACAATAAAATATGCTCATTTGGTGGCATGAATTAAGTTTATTGCTTCTATTACAATCTTACATGCTCACGCAAATATGGTTATTTATTTGTACATTTGCAAAGCTGCCCTTCCTTTTTTTTTTTTGTTAATAGTCCACAATTTAGAAATAACTTTAGTATTCTGCAAAACAACAAGTAAAAAAGAAAACCACCCCCAAAACAACCAAACCTGTCCTGTTCCCACTCTAACATATGATGCAGTGTACTCATATCAAAGCAAGAACACATATGCTCTGCATCTTTTTTGAAGCCAGAAAGGCACATGCTCAGTAAAGTCCCTTGTGTCCATGTTCCAGCTTTCATTTTATAGTCTCACTTAGTTCCAAAGTCACGATAAAGACTCTGAAGACATACTTTTCAGTCATAAAGCCTGCACATCACATGGATTCACATACTTCATTTTAAACTGAGAGTAGTCAAACATTAAAGATTTTAGCACCAAAAATGGCTCTGATACAGAATCTACTGTCATGATCAGCACATGGAAATTGCATGTATTACTATACACATTTGTTCAAAGGTTAAAAAGTGGGATATCAACATGGGATAGAAAGAACAACCTACGTGAACTGAAGGTGAAATCACACTTCTGCCTCCTGATCATCAGCTCCCCACATCCCTGTCCTGGTGCCCAGGCTGACTGACCGAGTTTCTGCAGCGTCATCACCTTGGCTCTTCAATTCTCAAACTGCTCCCTGGCAGGGTTTGTATAATGATATGGTAATTTCATAAACAATCAGTGAACTGGTCTGGATTAAAAAGAATCTTGCACAAAATGAGTAGATGGATGGGGAAGGGAAAACTCATGTTCATCTATAAGGATTATTTTACTTACCCAGTTCAGTGCACTGTGTGCAGGCAGCTCTGCTCACTCAGGTAACAGAGCAGCACAAACTCCTCAGGCAAACAGTGGGGATGCAAAGACAGAAACAGAGCTTTTTCTTTTACATCTACTCTTACATTATGCCATGTCTACTTCAACCTGACTGCAGCAGCATGCACATCACTAGAAGTGAGGCAATGAGCTGCTGTCATTGAATTTTGTTTTGAAGTACAAGCTCCAGCTGGTCAATCAGTGCATGAATTTCAGAGCAAGGATTGAAGTTGTGTCAGGTTTCATCTGCTCCTCTCTGGAATTACATTCCCAAGCACTTCTCTCTATGATAAAAAATGAATGCAGGGAATCTACCACAGAGAAATTAAGTTATATGACCACACTTTAAGCAAAGCTTTGGTTACCACCACTTCAGTACCAGAGGTTTGCAACACTCTGGACATGAATTAATAAATGCTGCTTCTTAATCCCAGCTTCCTCCTACAGACAAGGCAGGTGCAAGGGACTGAATCAGTCAGGGTGTTGTGAAGGGCAATCCAATTGGCCCAGATATAAATAGCAATTAGAGCTCAGACAACAATCCTAGTTTGAACATTAAAAGCAAATATCTCTTAACAGACTGTGCTGTATATTCACTAGAACCAGCCGCAGTGAAAATATCTTGTGAGATAACATACCTGTCACCTTTAGGCTGAAGTATGAGACATTTAAATATCTCAAATGAGTCCATGACAATAAAGAAAACATAGGAATTATACCTGTTGTAGACTGACCCAATTTTGTCACTCAAAATCTACACTAATATGTATTTTTTAAAAAATCTTCCTCTTAGTAATGGCCTTCAAATAATACAATTGACTGCAGAGGTGAAAAAGCTGAGAAAGTTTTCCCAGAACAAACACAAAAAGGAGAAAAAAGCCACCACTTCATAAAATTCACAAGGAGAGAAAGGTAGAGAAGTGCAAAATATTCCCTTTGCCAGCAGTGAGAGTGGAACAGCAGCAGGCTGGATGGGAAGATGTGTTACTGGAAAAGCCACAGAGCTCTGTGTGGGGAGGTGCTACCCAGACACCAGGAGTGATTTGAGAGGGTGTGTGTTCTGGCTTGCATCTTTGTTTAGCCTGGGATTTACAAAACACAGAATAAGGAGGTGACAGGAGGTAAGGGTGAGCAGCAGCAGGCTTCAATCCCCTAGCATAGCACAGGCCAGGCATTTAACAGCCTGGAGCTTGGAGAAATGGAAAACCCTGACAGTTTAATTGACTAGGGTGCCAACAACTTCTGTTTTATCCTTGCTTTCCTGTCCTGCAAGCCTTGAACTCTTTTAGGCACCAAGAAAATGAAGCAAATTGATGATGTTCAGTACTGCCTGGAAGAAAATACACTTGCATCAACCTGTCCCTTCAAATTCAAGACTCACTAATGCAACAATGATATTTTCTTAGTCCTTGATGTGGGGACAGGTGGGAGGTGTGATGAAGATTCCAGGTCAGCAGTTTGGCTTCCCCAAAAACCCTTTTGGACACTTTTGGCACCTACGAAGTTCCTTCCAGAGCTGTGATTACAGCAGTTACTGGGTCTCCAAATGTAACTGTGAGCTCTGAAACAATCTCAGTCACCTTCACACACTATTCCTGAATGAATGCACAGGCACAGAACAAGAGGTTTAAGGAAGGGACAGGGATTTGAGCATTCCCCATTCCCAGAACAGCAGCAATCTTGTTTTGAAGGAAAGCAGAAAGACTTTCTCACAGCAGTATTGGGGGAACAGGGACTCTGACATCAGTGGAAGCCTTGAGATGTGTCCACTCTTCGTTGAACACAAGCTGCTTTCACAGCTCACATTAACAAAATTAACCACCTCAGTGTGTTTCAAAATGAGATGTACATTATACTTAAATTCAGAAGACAAAGCAAACCCTACTATAACTACATAACTAATTAGTTACTACAGTAACTAATTCAGCATATATATATATATATACAAATACACACAAAATTTTATATATTCTAAAAAATTAAGAGATACTATTCAGTGCACCTGGAAAACCCCAAGCTATGCAGCAGATGCACCACACTATAGTCAGGCAACAGTTTTGAATCCCTGTAGCAATCCTCAGTGGCACATTAATTATCCAGCCTATTTCTTCATGAGCTCTCAGGAACCATATGAAGCTGCAATCCTTTGCCTTCCTCTGCTCTCCTTAAATAGTTAATCACAGAGGAAGCAGCCATCACCTGCACTGACAGCTCCTAAAGCACTGAGCTCATGCCCTGTCACTTTAGTACAAGCCCATGCTGAGCATGGCAGTAATTCATGAGGCATGGAGACAGTCAGACATGCATAAAGTCAGTTCCAAGCAGAGGGTTAAAAAATTGTCCTCCTAGAGTATTTTTGTTCCTGAATATCTAAACAACAAAGCAGAAAAGTGTGGAATGGACAGATGCTATTGTGTGCTTGTTATAAGAAGCACAGCTTCCTGAAAGGAGATATGGAAATGAATATGGAAATATTTAGGATCAGGGGATCACAGTTTAAATTATCTTGCCTCCTACTAAAGCCCTTGCTGAAGCTCCAGTTCCACTCAAAGTCCCTATCCCCCATTTGCATATAAGAATGGGGTTTTTCCCTAAAGCACAGAAAGTGCAAAACTGTATCTGTAAGACACCAATGGCAAATAAATTTTTACCAAGCTCTGATGTGAAGGAGATAAGAGTCTACACTCTAAAGAAAGGCCTTCTGGTCCTGCCCCATTTATACTCCCCCAGCCTGTGGAAGTGGAGAAAGGCACAGGAGTCTATGACCTACAAAATCAAGGGGGAACTAAACATCAGAAAAAAAAACCCACAGAAGAATGACTTCAGAGAAAGCCACTGAAATTTCTGTGGCTGGCACAAATCCGTGTCATGCACTCTCTGCTGATATGAAAGCCTGAAAAATTTTGAACTTTATGTACAAAGAAGCAATTCAGCATGAAAATATAAACCCAGAAGACTTTACAGGAGAGCTGTTTATAGTCTGAGTGAAGAGAAGTATTGAAAAATAAGAGGGGAGAAAAATATGACTGTAAAGAAAATACCTATTGCTAATCAATAGGAAGTTTACATCAGAATAATCAAACAAACCAAGCTGAATTTATTTCTGAATTGGCTTTAAAAGGTTTGTGAATCATATAAAGCTATTTCTTAGCACCAATTGGCTACAAAATGCTTACAATCGTATCTCCTTGGTTATGTATCTGAATCACAAATGATAAATTCACTCTTTTGGTCACAACACCAACAGATTTATTGTATATTGCACTTCCCCTTTCTCCCTTATTCTGAAATACCTTCAGATACTCCTTAAATAATTATTTGCCATGTTCCCCTACCAAACACAGATACACAAGTCTGCAGGCTGCAGACATTCCCTCCCTATTTACCGCCTCCTCTAATTTTTAGTATTAGCTGCCAAATTACAAGAGCTTGTGGTTGGAAAATTGCAGCTGAGTATTGAGTAGCTGAACTGTCCCAGGCTGGCATGTCAGCCACAAACTGTGGGCAGAGGTCTCTTTTCTCATTTGATAAAGAATAGGGCATAGAAAGAGCTGTACACAGGCAGCGTCGTTTGCACAGCAAGGCCAGACACGCAGGAGACTGCAGTGTTACCACTGCAAATACAAGTTAGTGCCTTCTACAGAAAGGTCAAAGCATTAACTCCAGACGTGTAGGTGACCTCAGACCAACTAAAATAGAGTAATTCACTGAACATAGTAGCCTAATTCACCGACCTACTGATGCCATCTTACCAAACGCATTTGCCATTTTCTTTGTATCATTCTGAAACCAGTAACCTCACTTCGGGCACTTTGAGACATTATCTGCTATTGGGAGATTTGCAAGAGGCAGAATCTTATTGTCTTGGAAAGTGAAAAACTAGGTAACTCCTTCACTTAGAGAGAGCAGCAGATGCAGCCCAGCTGGCCAGACCTTACACCAAGATGCAGGACTGGGATCATGCACCCATTTCTCTTGGTGTGGAGCCAGTGTTGTGACTCAGACTGCAGCCTGTTTTTCTGAAGCTATGTCACTCTGCCTTTAAGGCACAATCATTAAAAAACCCAGAAAAGAAATCACGGGAACAAGGGATTGGACCAGACATCCATTTTGCCCAATACCTGATGTCTGTGTCCATGGGACAACACTCCAGTAAAAAGCCTAAGAAAGAGGGATGACATCAAGCTACATGCTGCCCTCAACATCCATTTAAGATGTAACTTAGAGAGTTCCATACATGAGTACTTAAGAGTCTAATTTATTTTTTAATATCTTCTACCCACTATGGATCCCATTTTCAGAAAAATATAACTGGAAATAGCAAGAAATAACACTTACCATAATTTATATTAAACCTGAAGCACAATATTTGCATTTAGTATCTCCAAACGTCCTCAAACCATGTCATTCACTATGTTATACAGGCTTGTGAACACCCTCTGCTTGCTCTGCTTCACAGAGTGTAACTAAGGCACAGCTAAGTCCACCACACACCACAAACTGTCAGATCAGTCTTCTCCACAAACACTATCTTGTATCTATCAGAACTGAATTTAGCCTGCCATTTTCTTGCCCCAGCACTTACACCACTGTGAGATCCCTCTGACATTACTCATAGTCAGCTTTTGATCTTATCACCTGGAAAAATGTGTTAGTGCTTTATTATTCATCCTCCATTCCAGGTAGTTTATGAGCACTTGGAACATCAGAGATTCCAGCACACTTTCTTCCAGAAGACTCCAGGAATAACATCCCTGTACTGTCCAATCTTTTCATTTTTTCCATAGTTTCCACTGTTTACCTAGTCACTATAGGATCGCACCAGTTTAACTTTCCAAAAATCTTTGAAATGGCAAATATTTGGTTGTTTTTGGGTTTTTGGGGTGGGGTTTGTTTTCTTGGGGGTTTTATGTCTGTGTGTATTATGTTTTTTTTCAAGAAATCCAGGTGTATTGTATTATTTAAATCACCTCTATCAAACGCTGATCCAGTCATTGAAACAACAAAGCAGATTTACAGGGCAGAAGTTCCTGCTGCAGAAGACAACTTGTCTCTTCTCTGTGAGCTAACGCTAATTCTTTTATTTATTTTTAGATTCTAAGAGGAGCCTGGTACAGAAACCAGGCTTGCTGTTAGCTTCCACTTTCCCAAACAACCCCCCAGACCCTTTTTGAAAAGCCCAGCACGTTTACTGCTTTTCATTCTTCCATTCTAAGGCCAATTTAAGCAATGATTAAACGCAACCGTGTGTAACTCGGCAACTTCAACACCAAGTTCCTCACAAAGTGAGAACTTTTCCTAGCAATTCTTTGTGCTAGGAATTCACTCCAAAACGTCAAGCTTCTGTCACTTTCCCCCAGCCTGTCCCCTGGAAATGAAGGGTCCACATGGGAACTGTTCTGTAGTGAATAGCAATGCAAATAACTTCTCTGCTGCAGCTTTACCTCCCCGTAGCTCACATGTAATATTATGAACCTCTATCAGCTCATCGGGATCTCTGACAGCTTTCTGCCTTTGACAGTTAGACAAAAAGCTTTATTTTTTTTTTAATGTCTTTACAAAGTTGTTCCTCAACATTTTTTTTGCTCTACCTCATTATGGTTTATATTTAACTTGCCAAAGTTAATGCTCTTTCCTATTCTCCTCATTTGGATACAACTTCTGCTTCAGAAAGATGACTTACTTCTAGGAGTCTTGTTTACTTTACTGTTTAAGCAAGTCGTTCATTTCTGTGGCTTTTCTTCCATCTCTTATTTCTCCTCCATTCTCACACCTTACCATTGAAACTGGACACAGTATTCTAGAAATCTTGGATTGTGAGGTTTTGTATTTTAATTATAATTCAGTGCTTCACATAAAATTCTCAACATTTTTGTGTACATATGAAATAGCACTTAAGAAATGGTATTTTATTAAGATTACATGAAGCTTCCTCTGTTTCCAAGACAGAGGTTTTTTTCTGTCTTGAACGTAAAATCTGCATTTGTTCCTCCCAGATGTTTTATTTCATGCTGGATATATTAACATATATTAACAATATTTTGTTGGACTGTGGTCATTTAAATCAGGCAATCCAGATTGTTCTCTAGAAGTAACTGACCCTTTATTTAGTGCTCTACAACCTAGGATTCTTCCCAGGTAGAATTATTGATTAATGGATCAAGCACTGCTAGAATGAGAACTGATTGACTGAGGACCTCATTCAAAAAACCAAACAAACATACAAACAAACAAACATTTAGTCTTTCCTTACCATCAACCACATTTTGGTACTTCTCAGGCCATTGCCCTTTAATCCATCCAGCACTTGCTCGTGCTTGGTAAAGTCTGAATTCCTATTTTTACCAGTAAAAAAAGCACTTACCAAGAAGAGCTACGTTCTTTGAGAAATATTTATTCTATGTCAACTATTTCCACCATATTTTGCCTATTTACATTTAAAATTGCACTAAAAAGTCAGGAACCTTAAAATGGGAAAACATTTATTCATTTTATTCATGCTTGAAAACAGCCAAACCAACTTTATCCAAATATTAAAAACACCCAACAAAACCACACATTTTACAGCAAAGACCAAGCCTAAAAAATGTCAGTTGTAGAGATGATGGATTCCTAATGACACAATCAACTCAAAACAAAAACTAGAATAAAGCAAATCATGCAGCTTGAATCTTTAAATGAACAGGCATGATAATTTGGCTTTAAGAGTTCTAAATATATTGAATACCTGGCTTGGTAATATTAACATTGCATAGTTCTCCAAGTACAAGGAAAGTTGCAGAAGAGAAAGAATTTTAAGTGCAGCATGATTTTTTTTCAGAACTACTGGTCAGCCATCCTTACAGCTGTACTTGGTAAAATAATGAAATGCCCAACACTGAATTCAATTGGTAAAGAAATTAAAGGCATCCCAGAAAAAAAAGTCAACATTAGTTAAGTTTTAGGGCCCATGTTAGATGAGCACCTGAACATAAACACCCAGTGAGATGTAAACAACATCTTTAAACTGTGAATGTGATTTTTCAATGTATGAACAAGACAACAAGCACTTGCTTTGACTAGAGACACATTTGTACCTCTTTGCATGGAATTGGTTCAATGCAATCAACTGCTGGGAGAAGGTGACTGAACAGAGATCTGTAAGCAGCTGCTGAGGGAGAGAATATCACTTCAGATTCTAGGAGGCCAAAAACCTCCTTCTCAAAGCCAAAGTATTTTTAAAATTAAAATAAGATTAATAGTTTTGTAATAATGAGTTCATCCTACTCTCTACTATTTACATTTAATATGTACACAAACATAGATTTAAAAGCACTTACTTTCAGTTCTAGTATTTATACTGTAACCAGAGTTCCAAAATTCTCACAGAAGATAATACTGATAATTGTTTGGTTTACAGTGCTGATGGAGAACTTTTAGTGTTTTGTTTTGTTTCTAAGGCTTGTCTGTAGTATCTACTGGTTACAAGGCAGTGTCGGATGTATTTTTTTATTTTAAAAAAGCTTCCAGACACCGTGCTTGTCAACAAAAAAAAAAAGACAGAAGATAACACCAATTTCAGGCTTGACTTGAAGGCCATGATCACTCAACCTAACCTTTAGATGCACAGGTCATGGAAATTCCCTCCTCAAAAGAAATAAAACCTCTCTTTTGGAAATGTGCCAGTTAGGTTAAAAAGTCCACAACCTCTTCTGCCACAGAGATCATTGCACTAGAGCATCTCTTCCATGTGTAAAGAAGCTTGTACAATGGTCAAACAACCATTTGGTCAAATCTTCCATTCAATGTACCAAACTGAATTCCTTGAGCCTCAACAGATTAATGCTCCTGCCAATCTATCTTCTGAACTGTCTTCCAGCAAATCTACAAACTCCAGGTGCCTGAGGGATGTTTTACCCTGCTCTTCCAAGAACAGAAAAACCCAGAACTAACTACAACAAAACATCACACCTTATTATCTACTCCAGATAACTTAATCATGACCAAAGCTTCCTAAGCATTCCATCATCTGGTACTAGCAGTGAGCTTGACCACACACTTGTATCATGCACTGACAACATAATTTGTTTTATTACTCAACACCCAGAAGTCTCTACTCTGAGAGCAAAGTCCTAGTCAGACTAAAGTCAACTAAACTACTGCCACTGACCGCTCAAATAGTCCAGAATTTCAACACTGGTCTCTCCATGGACCAATCAAGTGACAGAGTAAGGACACTTTTCAAGACAAACTCTGCCAATCACCCACCTTGAAGGATGAGAGGTCATCAGGGGAAGTGGGAAAAAGCCTCCCACAGTGCTTACTTACTTTGGGAAGATGACAGTCATGAGCGCTGATGCATAGCCTGGCTTGCACACTCCCTCAGAGAAATTGGCATACTTTGATGCCAGTTCTGGAGGCCTGCGGAAAAACAAGTACAGAATCAGGACTCTCCTGGCTATGAACTAGTTTTTGCAATCATCCAAGTAATTCTTCTCCTAATAGCTTTGCTATAACTGAGAACAGCTGCTGGGAGTAATTGCAAACACAGACCGTTATTTATTTGTTGCACTATGGCATCACAGAAGAACAACAAAGGAGAGAGGTAAAGATATCTGAAATACCACTAAAGCACTAGTTTTGCTGAGAGATTTTCATAGCTAGCAAGGTAAAGCTCATGGAAGAAAAATATCAATATATCATTTTAGTCTTCAACCTTTCAAAAGGAAAAAAGACATAAACAGCAATTTGCTTTGGCTATTTTTTTCCTAAGTTATGATCAAAGTTAAAATTATAGAAAAGTATTATTTAGAAGATTACTTAAAGATAGTTTCAGAAATTTGAAACTCAGCTACAAGCAGTACTGGCAGGGTATCATCATAGGATGAGTGGTTTCACTATTTGGAAGAGATGACAATTGCTGCTGCTTTGTTGAGGAGTGTCTTAATTCAGCTCAACTAGTGACTCTTGGGCCAAATTTAGAATATGTCGGGATTTTTTTCATTCCATTTCTGTACAGAAACAAATGTAGCAACTCAATTAAGGTTTCAAAATTCAAAATTTTATTTAAAATTTCAGTCCAGCACATGCATTTACCATAGGTCTAGTGACTGACCTGAAAAAAACATTTCCTTTTGTGTCACTATTCAGCATCTGCAACATTTTTATATTCACCCATTTCATTAAAGCATTACAAGGGTTAATTCACTTGTGCTTTCAAAGTAACATTGGATATCTTAGTGTCAGCCACAATATGAGAATTGTTAATATTCCTTCAAAGAACAACAAAAAAAGCATTTACAATTCCGCGTGTGACACTCAGTGGAAGTTGCAAAGACTTGATCGATAACACTGCTCTTGCTACATCATTATCAGCAACAGGCACATAATGAAAAGTTTCTTCCTCCAGTTCCAAGCAGGACTCAAATGAAGATGACAATGCAGCTCCACAGAGTAGCACCATGAAATCAGTTCTGAAGAGCCTGTTGCTAACCCAGTCATGTTCTTTCCCAGGCATCACCATTATCACTTAACCAGTGAATTACTACTAACAAGGAATGTAGATTCACAGTTTCAAAATTACACACAGGAAAGTCAGTAACTCCATGCTGAACTGGTATTCTTCTTATATTGGTCCTGCATTACCTCTCAAGAGGCCAATAGCCAGTTCCAACTGGATGAATAATAGATGGACAATTAATTTTACAGCAAGATGCACACAGTACAAAACCTCCCATAGCTCCTAAACTGTAGGAGAATGGTCTCTCTGTACACAGAACCCCTGTAATTCTGAATGTACAGATATATACAGAATCTCTATGGCTCTTAAAGAATAAAATGTATTTCTTCTGAATAAAAATCTAAACCTTCAACATCTGGAAGAGAAAAGAAACTGGAGAAGATAGTCACTGTAAGTATTTAATTTCTTAAGACCTTTTAAGCTAAAGAGTACCATAAAAAGCTTAAGAACACAGATCCTATTTAATCCTGCCATAGATATCCTGCATAGTTATGGTCCAAACATGTAATATTTTACTATCAAAAATCCTCATCTGTAGGATGGCAAAACAACGCTTCTGGCCATTTATATTGTAAATTATTTACAATAACGTTTAGATAGCTCTAAGTATATAATACAGACATGGAAAGAAAGAGACACGTGTAACATTACCTAGCACAACCCAAATCCATGAGTTTGATTTCCACAGGTGATCATGAGATATCATAATACATTTCTTTAAATGACAGAGATGAGAAAACATCTGAGAAATGAGCATTCAAAATGATCTCTTTATAAATAGGCACATTAAGGACTGACAAAATAGAAGGTTATAATGATGCTAAAGTATATTCAGTTCTGACAGTCAAAAGGGACAGCAGGATGTATGGACCATAGCTTATTGAAGCATTACAGATAAGAAGATGTATGGGAAATTTCAACTTTTTTCAAGCAAACCTAAGCTTGCTAGAATTTTATTCTTTAGGCAACATACAGAAATCCCTGATACCAAAACCTTCAAAAACAAGTAGAAAGCAACTGGAATTTATCTGCAGCCACCATGGTAGTGAGTCATTGCTGGCAAACTTGTATAACTATTTCAACAGCAGGCCTGTCTCAAATGACCTCAGTGGTCACACAAAATATCTTGTGCCACAAACAGGCATTTTTCTCTTCTCTGATTTAATGGTGCTTTCATTATCAAATTAAAACGTCACTCAGATGCCCATCATGGCGTTTCTGCACAAGAATAGCAGGCTGAGACCCTCCTGCATGTGAGCCCCCCGAATGCCAATCACTGCATACTGATGGAGGGAAGCTGTCAGTACAAACCCACAAAGACACTCAGAGCTGCTAAAGCCCCCAGGCCGAGCTGTTAACATTTCTTGGATGTGATGAAGTTCATGATCCAAAGTGCCAGAGGCAGAACAGTTCTCTAAGCCAACTGTAGCTGCCATCTCATATCATTCAACATTTGCTCATCTCCCTTCTTGGTGCCGCATTTTGAGTCAGCAAGCTACAGAAAACTAGAACGGGGCACTCTACATTTAAAATCCATCTAGGGACGTGTTTTATTTGTTCAGTCTCTTTGAAATAGGCATTGCATATTGTCACTGCCAACATGCTCATAATGATAAGCCTCTAGTAGGTGTAACCCAGAGCAAATTTAGAGTAAGGCTGGATACAGTCTTGGTGTTTATCATTCTGCTACCAGATGAAGCTGTCCAAGTTAACATCATTTTAGATATATACATTTGCTTTGCGAGTATTTTTTTTTCTGCAAGATCCACAAATCTTGCAGAGATCGGTCTTCCATAAATCAGGATGCAAAACATTCTGCACAAAGTATCCCACAGAGAACTATACATCTTTCAAACAAATCCAACTTCAAAAAATCACACTGTGTTTGTAGCTACATGGTCCTGCAATAAAAGAACTGTACAGAACTGAAGTCTACAAATGAGCATCTCCTTTGTATTTGATGACAATGTACCTAACTACACTACTGCATATATTGCTGCTTCTTTGATGGGGGTTTTTATTTCCAAATGGGAAAACAAACACTATTACTGTCTTAGTCCTTTAGAAGCTAGCAAATAGCTTCATCTCACTAGACCATTACTGTGCCTGGACTCCAAAGCCATCTTGATAAGCCAGCCAGGCAGGAGTATCACAATGCTTATGAGAGAAGAGTGCAACTCTCCCCTACATCTTCCAGGTCCAGGTCCATTATTCCAGCTCACAATTCCCATGCTCATGCTGGGCTGAGGTAGTTAAAGAGGTAGTGGAGACAGCAGAAAGAATGCAATTAGACTACATTGTGGACCCTTTAATTTCTGGTCAGATTATGTGCAGGAAAAAGCTGGTAAAGTAAAAAATTTCTCCAGAATAAATGAGAAAAACAAGTCACAGTCAGTAACTGTAAACATCTGCTGTTTTTAAACAAGTGCCTGCATGAGGGTGAAGTTAAAGGGAAGTAATTGGCTTATTCCACTGAAGAGAAAATGCACTCTTGCTTTTTTTTCTGACTATTCTCTTATGAGACCAGCACACATCCTGAATTCTTAAGATTTTCTGTGCTTCTCTACACTGTTATGTGGACATCAATCTCAACAAAATTTCACAATTTGGATAAGTTAAAAATCCAGCTGCTTTCAGAGGATTTAGAAAAAGTAACAAGATTTTTCCTTCTGCTTGCATTTGGCAGATGTGTGTCTTCTTTTAATCTCAAATATGAAAACGTCACCGTGGTTAATTCCTTCATCACGTCCTGATCAGGGACAGCATGTCATCCTCATAGACTGGAATCTAAATCCTTTTTAAAAATTAAATTAGTAATACAACGCAGTGTTTAGATTACTGAAAAAATGGCCGTAACTAAGCTCATGTAATTGAATATTACAAAATCTACTAGAAGAGAGAGATTTTGCTGCTTTGCCTTTCACATGGAACTTCAATTGCAGGTTGGAAAAATCAAAAAACTTCATCTACTTGAGATCATCTTATTTGAGGACTGATGTCTCTTGCTGTTACTCTTGCACACAAAATATAAGAGCTGACACATTTCTGAAACAAGGGAAAGGAGTCCTTGGCAATGTGCTCCCTAGGCTGATCCTTCTCCCTGGGGTTTCTCTCTCTTTGGTTCAAAATAACTTGAGTGTCATGGCTATACAGCAGCTTTACAAAGCCTATGTCATGATACATGAAGAATGAACAGGAGATGGAATGAGAACATGAAATGAAGGCATATTAAACATAGTGAGGTATTATGGAGCAATAATGAAATATTAGCACATAATTTGGCAGATCACTAAATCAAAGCAGTTAATGCTGAGACCCCATAGCTATACCCTGTGACATTCAGAGCATTTTAATTTAGGTAGGACCCCCTGGATCAGATGTATCCAGCATACAGTCATGGCTCAGTGTTGGCCAAAGCACAGTTTTGTAGATTCCTAGAAAAAAACTTCCAGTTCAGTGTCCCTCAAATAAGCCAAGGGCTACATTTCAATCAGCATACAGTAAGAACTAGTTACAGGATTTGTTTCAAAATTGCAGGACTGCTCAAAAAACCACACTACTGAACACACAAGCAGAATGGTTAAGGTGTGCATTCGTGTGTAATTCAATGAATATCAAAAGGTCACAGATAATTGAATAGTATTTGTTTTATACATCACTTATAGTCTAATAAACAGACAGCTTCCAGTCCTTCATATTCTTTTTCATAATATCATATATGCTTGTAAAGCAACAAATTCCATTTGATGGGGAAAACCACTGAAACAAAACTATAAACCAGCCCTCCCTTCTGCCCAACTGGTAAGGAATTCTGTTAAATAGAGAGGTGAGAAAGTAAGTGCTCTGTCAACTCTCCCCTTCATTACAGACTGCCAGGCTCACAGCAGATACAACCAGTTTACCTAAAGGCAGGGGAGGACACCTGCAGCAGGTTTGGTGATGCAGCTCCTCAGTTACTCAGCCTGAGGAAGTAATTTCATCTATATATGATAATGGGTGGTCAGTGCCATACACCGGGACACTGAAAAATGCATCTCCACATCTGCCTTTGTAACCATCGTGTCACTCAGCTGGAATCTCCTTGAGTGGAAGACACCAGCATAAAACCCTCCCCTGGCTACATGGCTGGAGTTCAATGTTCCTCAGGAGCACAGTGGGGGTTGGGAAACACCAAACCAAAATTTTAAGAAGCTCCAATTACAGTTCTCACAAGTTTGCAAACTTGGGTTCAAAGCATTACACAGCCTGATCATTTGATATTTGCTATTTTCCAGCTGAGGAAAAAGTAAACAAACAAAATAAAGGAATGACTAGATAGAAAGAAGAGGAAAAGCAAAATGCTTACATTGAAAGAGATGGGAACAGCATCTAATGTCCTATAGCCAGCAAAATAAATGTAAATATTTTCAAATGTTACTCCAGTATGTAAGCAAATTCCCCAAGGAGATTGTATGGCCAAATACAAGGGCGGATGATCCAAAATCCTGCTTCTAAAATGACATTGTGAATGGTAAATTCTGCTTCTCTACCACGACCCGTGGCTTCTCATGAAATTCATTTATAATGATAATCAACACATATTTATTTGGACTACTCAAGAACAGCAGCTGAAGAAGATTAGGTTACATTAAATTGGCCCAGGAATACAAAGTTTTGAAGACATTCCACCAAAACCCACAACCTACCTTCACAGCCCTGAAGGAAGAGGTGACACAAAGCCAGTTCTGCCCTTGGGAAGTGCAGGGCAGGCAGAGGGGAAGGGACAGCTCAGAGCAGTAACACTGAATGCCACTCATCTGAAATGCCATCTTTGCACAAACACACTGAAAAGGCTTCCACCCACAAAAAAATCATGAGGATCCTACTTCCTTACTAAATCTCATTCCTAATCTTTGCAATAGTAGAAATTAGATCACTAGGCAGAAGCAGCAATTTCAGATTAGTCTCAGCAGTGCTAAATACATAAACATCTTAAGAAATACAGCTACAAGTGATTTCTATATCAGAAAAGGACCAAGAACCCTGCCTGGAGCTTCTCAATTAATAACCTTTTGTCAATGCCTAAAAAGTGTCAGGATCCTAATGGAAAAAAAGAATAAGAAGTTTTCAAGATCGACAGTTTTCATTTAAGTAAGTAAATAAAGAAACAAAATCCTGAGTTTAACAAAAAACAGATTAAAAGGATCAAGATAAAAAATCCAACCAAAGTCCATGGCACATTTTGTATGTGACCTCATGCTGCATACTCCTTCAAGATTGAGTAATATCCCTGATCTCCCAATCTCCTTTGGTTTCTGTAAACTTTCCCTTTCCCCAAAAAAAACTTACCTTCAAGGCTAGTAGCCCAGAGAAAAAGCAGAATTGTATTCAAATAGACAGAGATGAGGAGTAAAGAAAACAGTCCATTTCAGGTTTGTTTGTGCTTTTAAAGAAACATGGAAAAGAAAAAACAACTGGCTAGAATACCAGTTGTTAGACTAAACAAAAAGCATGAAATCCAGAAGGTTTTTTTTTTTCACAGAAGGCAGCTGTTTACCAAAGGAAGAAAAAAAAATATGAAGATGACTGCTCCCTCAGTTTTTGATTATTTACTAATCTGTGGACAAGAAACAGTATAACTTAATGATGAAGTAATTTGCTGACAACCAACACAATTCTTCAATGTGTATTACTGAACTTTTATCTACTTTAGTTTCCCTAAATCCAAAATTACTGTGTTTCTATCCTCAGTGATAAGTGTCAGCATTCTGGTTTCACAGATAGGAGACAAGGATAACCCAGCTGTTTGGAGATGGAATGTGTTAGGACTCAATAGTCAATAAAAATTCTCTCAGCAGTCAATTGGGATTCCTAGCTGGACTGCTTTCTCAAGAACCTTCTAAATGAGCTCTGTTTCCCCAAAGTCAGAAATTATAGTGCTCCGTGATATTAGGTCATGTGATTTTCAAAACATACACAAATTAAATGCTGTGATAAACTATTTAAATGCCTCTTAAAAACCACTGTTAGTGCAATGACCATAAAAAGTGAAGCAATTAAAAGCCTAATAGGAAATAAAATGCTCACCTATCACATCCATTTTTGCCAAATGAAGGAATGAAGGAAGCCAAATTGAGGCGTCATAATTTTGTTGCTGTAACCCGTAACTCTTCCTCACCAACCCTCATCTGTCACACATAGGCAATGCTTTCTGTGGACAGGGAACAGGGTTTGTCTCCTTGTAGTATAATGAACCCAGCAGTGTAGGTCCAGGAGACACAAACAAGTGCTAAAGAGTTGAGAATAAAAAATTCAATCCAATTAGAATCCAGGAATCCTCTCTTCAGACTAACAGGAATCAGTACATCTGAAAACAAAAATACTTCCCCAGAGGCTATAGCTATGGGGGAAAAAAAGATCAACTAAGAAGTCCTGGAACAGCATAGCCAAAATTACAGTTTTATATATGTGGATAATACAATTTAGTAGATTTGAGTGTCAAAATCCAGTGCTTAGTAGTTCTAAATGCCAAATGAGAACATCAGTCACACTAAGGTTTTAATCACTGAATCTTCCTTCAGAAAACTGCAGTTCATTTCATTGTAGAAAGCACCAGGCTATGGACTCAGTGTTTTGCTAGGCGTAGAGCACAGCAGAATTATACGTAAAATGTCAACCATGATTTATTATTCACTATTTCTCATATCATTGGAACATCAAGCAAAATTACTCTGAAGATAGTAAAACTGACAAAAGGAAGCACTTGTAGAACATGCTGTTAATAAGCAGATTTCTTCACATCAGTATGTTATAGACACCAGATGTATAAATGGCATCAAAAGCTATGAAGAGGTTTAACAACATCCCTAACTTGGGAACCCTAAAGATTCCTCCCCTCAGAAGCTGGAGAGGAACACTGGAGCAAGAACAGCATCACAATTGTGTATTTTTCTCCTTCCCTAAACTAGGGGAGCATTTTGAGACAAGATATTGGAGCAGGTGAGTTTTTGGCTTGGCTATTTCTCTTTTCCCACTGAAGAAGTCCAACCCTTCCTGTTGCAGTAGCAGATCTACAGATCTGCAGTTGCACAGACAACTGGAAGACACCAAACCTTAGGGGAATAAACTCCACTTGGAAAGATCTCTCTCTCAGCTACTGAGAGAGATGGAAACCTAACACAAACACTTCACAACACCCTCCCTTTTTCAGTCTCTTCAGTAACTTTCCAGGGCTAAGGGTGATAAAAGCTGCCCTTTAAACTCTTCTTTAGAAGTTCTGGACAGCCTGGGAAAAAATAACAACTTCTCTAAACAAAAGAAAAAGCCAACTTGATATGGCAAGGGTGCTTTCCCCCCTCTCCAGACTGGATGAAATGAAGAGGAAAAAACCACTGGTCAGTGAATAAAGTGCTCTAGACAGTATGCAGTGGTGACCTCACAACTGGGGAATGTGGTTTAACAGTAGTTTTACAAAATGCTGTATATAGTCATGAGGTTTTGAATTTTTCTCACTCCTCTTTCTGAACCAGTAGTCCAAAAAAGGCTGTCTCCACTGACCTATATTAGAGACAGATGTCATGAATTCAAGCAGACATCAATTAATCTAGTAAGGACCACATGTAAGCCTTAAGAAGAAGAATGCTATGAGAGGAAAAACACTTCCTCCAGAAACTTTGCTGTAAATACAGAACACAACCCTGACCTGGAAGAACCCTTGCAGTTACCATGACTAAAAGTGCCCTCACAAAACTAACAAAAATCCAAACTGCTTTAGGGAAAACAGAGAATAGCTGGAACCTTTAACAGTAAGAACAGCTGCAGAAACACTGAGATCAAAAAAGCCCTCCTGTTTACTCCATACATTGTTCTAGTGAATGCTCTTCTGCTAAGATAAATGCTTTCTTCTTTCTTCCTTAGCTTCAAAGAGCAGCTGTTTGCTGAAAAGGCTGCCCAACATCCAAACTGCCATAGGTAAGCACCATGAGTCAGAGAACTCAATAGATTTTGTCTCAAAGAACTGTGAATAGTCCAATTAATCAGACTCTCCTTCATCTTGTATCAGCATAACTTCACTGAACACCATCCTTACATCAGGTGATTATTCATGGCTCTGACACAGAGAGGGACAGAGAAATGTTTTTCCCAAATAGTTTGGTGAACAGGCTAAAGGAAAGCTCTAAGGCTGACCATAAAATAGTTTTACCTTTTTAACAGGACAAATCCTGTCCTCTCCTACTTGTTAATTCATCAAAATAGCAAATCACCTGAGCCAAGTGAAATGAAGTTAAAATACAGCTTTGACTCCTGTACAGATCAGAGTCACTGACTCAGCCCAGTGACACAGCCACCTTTAGGAATTTCTGCCTTTAACAATGTAAAAAGGGACACTAAGAGAGGATGAGAGGGGGCAGAAGGAAGGCACCTGACATTTTGCAGCTCTACAGGACACTCACAGTTTTGAGGTCTTCAAGATTAAGTCTTTTAAGGAGCCAAGAAGAAGATATTTCTAGGTAGTAATTAAAAGTCTGAGATCAACCAGAATCATCCAAACACATTCAATATGGAAATTTAAAACACTGTTTGTTGGCTTTTCAGTTTATTCTTTGATGAGTTGGAACAGATTGCACGGCAGACAAGACAGGAACAGTACATACATGTTCTCAGTTTTCCATCTCTCCCTTTGTGGTCCTGATTCCCATTTCTTAGAGCAGGAGTGGGGCTGCAAGCTAGTGTTAGCAGTAGCATTTCTGCCTGTTTTCATTTTTGCTGTGAACTGGGAAAGAATCACATGAGCTTCTGTGTAATGTTAGAAAAAAAGTATTTCATTAAAATTAATTTAATTTAACTGCCTAGTTTTCTCAAAAGCAAATAGAGAAAACCTCATCTCAGCCTCGTAATTTAATTCAAACATCCATAACCTCAAAAACATCTTACAGCAACAACTGCTACATGACTGCTTCCCCAGCATGTCATATCAGACACAGCTGCCATTAACCCTTCTGCTGCAAAGTAGCCTTCATCATGTTTTGTTTATTGCAATGGGCATCACACACCACCACCTCTCCCACCCTTCCTAGTCAGGGTTCTTTGGAGTACTTCTCCAAATCTCCAGTGCAGATTTCTCAAGGATGCTAGCAGCAATGTCATGCTACATGAAAGAAAAAGCATAACCTAAATTTATCAACCTAACCAAAACTTACCTTGTGCTTCAGTCCTAGAACAACTAAAATAAGGAGGTCTTTACTCATCACAGCTTACTATCATCAGGCTTCCAGTCTTAAGACTGGGAACAGAACAAGTAAAATAAAGTATCCCTTGGATTATATTTAAGAGGGTTCCTTCAGTCTCCTTCATTCCTCTCTTCTGCTAGACAGTTCTCAAGCACAATAATAAGGCTTCTTCCATTCTTGCAGCGTAAAGAGATATTGTTTTCTTACTTAACAGATGCTAATCACAACTGTTAAAAGTATGTCTTGGTTTTACTGTCCTTTCTCAGCACACAAGAAGTCTGTATGTGTTTGTTCCACTAAACTCTTTCCTGCCTTGATGACTACTACATACTCTTAAAATTTATGTACAGCCATCTTAGCAAAATGAGGAAGAGAGCAAAGCTTTGATTGTCTCTGGTCACATTATAGCAACACAGAAGACAAAATCAGAGACAGACTGAGTAGACTAAGTTGTCTCATCCATATACTCCATTTACAAACCTCAGAGCCAGCTTATTAGTGTCTGGATACCAGTGCAAGCGTGTTCTTCAGAGTAAGTGACAAGGTTCAGAGGAAGGCCTGAGAAGCAGTGTAACATTCACCTACTGGAATACACTTGACTTCCATTCAATCATCTGATGATTACAACTACAACATTTCCAAGAAAACACAAAATGGAAGTAGGATTCCCTTTGGAGGTGGAACATTGCTGACCTTGCAGGCAGGCACAGAAGAGTTGATGCCTGGTGATCACACACACATTCAGGATTTTCAAGAGAAGAAGCTCTTGCATCAGTTTAAGGTCACAGCTGCTTTGATTGAATACATGCAGCAACAAATCACCTGCTTCCACAGTGTGTGCTGGTGCTTTGCTCTTGATGACCAAGATCAAGAATAAAATGATGAATGGCAGTGTTTTAACAAAAATCTCTATCAAAACCCATGAACCTACGGAACATCTAACATTTCTAATCTCTTAACTGAAGTGTTGAGAATGACTAGTGCTTAGATTGCCCAATTCACTCAAGTTTTATAACCTATTCAGGGAACAAGAAGGTCTTTCTAGGAGGATATTTTTTCTCTGAGTTTTAGAACAGATTTCTGAAGGAAGAATATGAAGTGCAGTTTTAATGTGCTCTTCTCTCAAGAGGACAAAGAAACATGACAACCCCCCTGCCATTTCTGAGCTATTAGATCTTCCCTGAATAGAGTTTTGCTACTAAAGAATATTTAGCCTTCTTTGAATGCAACAACTGTAAAAATTTCTGCACAAACAATAGTAGTAGAACAACAATAGTAGAAACTTGTAACTAGTTATAACCATATCCACTCTCAGAAAACAAATAAACAAACATTTAATTAGGTTAATGCTACTGTGGTGAAGAGTTGCAAGCAAAGTAAGCATTCCACCTTACACATACAAAGGGAGACAAAACCCTGAGATTTGCCAGTTTTATGCAACTCATCTGGCTGGTTAGAAGAACACAAAATGTACAAACTTAGTCCTAAGTTGAAAATATAAAGAAAGAGATCAACCTCATACATAGCAGGCACCTTCATGGATACTCACAGGAAGAACAAGTCCATCTTAAAAAAGTGTTCATTTTTCAGTAAGCACAATAACTGGAACTATAGGTATTGCTTCTTTTTCTCTGTGGAAACTCATATTGGCAAATATGCTATTGTTCTCAAAATCAAAAATGGATTGAAAAGCTTATGAGCCATTCCCTTTTGTTTTTAAAATATTTGTACTTCATCTTTCTGCCAAGGATATGGAGAACCCCTTGTGTCTGAAGATTTATTAATAATCTCTAGTAGTCCAAAAAGTCCTCTGTTACTTCTTCAGAAATTCTTTCAAGAATCTTATCCAGACACACCAATTCTAAAGCACATAAACTTAGATATCTACTGCTAGAATTTTGTTGCTGATATTAAAGAGAGCATTTTTTCCTCTCATCCAAGCAGAACAAAACTCTACATTTACTGCACACTTCTACCTTTTCTATAAATACGTTATTACTGTCTTCCCTTGTATTCTCAATAAAACTATTTTTTCATGCACATTTCTTTCTTATGAAACGGAACTTTTGGGGCAAACAGTATAAAACTGCTCTAAACAATGCCCAGCCATTCATATTTCTTGCTTTACATGCTTTCCCACATGGCTTGATTCATAATTACTTCCAGCTTCAGGAAACTGGCCCTTTTAAAGGCACCAAACGTAAGTTTTTGACTTTGTTTGCATTTAACAAATCAAGCAATGAATCAATTCTATCTAAGCTGCCAGCAATTCTGAATTCTACAATTTTTATCTTCTTCTTCATCAACTGAGACTCTATCTAACATAGGAATCCCAAAGTTACATAATAAAGACTTGCATGAGAAAACCTTATCAGAATGCCAAAGGATCAAAATTGAAACAAACTGAAATGAACTAAGAAGGGCAAAAGAAAAACAGGGATGGCACTTAGGTCCCACCCAATGTGGGAGAGGTTTGATGGATGAAAAACAAACAGCCAGGTAACTGAATTGCTATAAATAGCTTGGGTTAACTTTCTTAACTATTTCAAGAGCTCAAACAATTACTACAGAATGAAAGAGATTAGGCAGAAGGAGACGAATTTAAAAACTTAGATGAAAGGGAAATAAATAACCAATTGCCAGAAAAATACCAGTATCATAAAGCATGCTAAGCCTTTAAATAATATTTCAGAAAAAGCACCAGGAGACTCTTGCATGTGATGGTCAGAATCCTTTCATTTAGCCTGTGAGAGACACTCTTAGACTTGGACAGAACAGGACATCATTGGGACTTCTTCACTTTTGTCCCTCATTCAGGATTGCAGGAATACAAAAAGACAAATTGAAAAAAAAACCCCAGGGCAGAAAGAAATCCCACAGCACCAGGCATGGGGAAACTCCAGCATTCCAACACGTTTACTGCTTATTTTTACAGTGTGTAATGGCAAAGTACCACACAAAGACACAAACAGTTTCAAAGCAACCTCCCAGCCTAGAAAGAAAATGAGGGGAAGGGGCTCTGTTTCAGTTCTTCATTATTAAAGCTCTGAAGTAAAGAAATTTCAACAAACATAAGTAACCCAATCTGTGTGTTTCCCTAGCTCAAACTCCCTCCACTTTTATGGTCTTTTCAAAGTCTAGATCAAGTTTCATTTGAGTTTGCAAGGTGAAGGCTGTTATTTCTGGCTTCCCCCCCATCCCCCCCCGACTCAATTTCTTTGTCTTTTCTTTTTAACATAAAGTTGAAATCATCATAAATATTAAAAAAAATCTTTGTTGCACCTCCGAAATCTATTCTATAATAATGAAGAAATATGTAAATACACAACATCACAAACTGTCTAGCAAAACACAAAGTTCAGTGGAAAAAATATTATTTCTTTTAGTTAAGTTCTGCCTAAAAATTCCCAAAGTACACAATATAAAATATATACCAATATAAAATATATACCATATAGTTAACCAAGTCTAATGATATGTCAATATTATGTTGTTCTGAACCATAGTAATCTTATAATCATTTTTCCAGTTGAGAGGGGAAACAACTTTTTTTTCCTATTTCTACATTGAAAGAAAATTATAAGGCCCCCTGTTTTATTAAAGTGCAAAATGATTCCATGAAACTCAAGTGTATCTTCTAACATTTGTTTAACTTTATGAAGGAGTGGTTCTTCCACAGTCAAAGTCAAACCCTGGGAAGATTTTTCCATCATTCATCAGCTGAGATTTTGACATCAAGGTTTTGAACTGACAATGGCAGAAGGTGAAAAGATCGACCAAGTTCCTATGGGGAACTTTTCTCTGTTTAGAAGCATCAAATCCCCAATATATCTGCTGAAGTCTCTTTGAAAGTAGTTTCTGAAGGATGAGTTTGAAAGAGGGGCACAAGCAGTCACTAATCTTCCATCCCACTGAGGAAATGACACAGCAGCAGAGCAGGAAGGAAAGCTGGCACAGAAGCATGAGAGCAACAATGCAAGGGAGAAACCCCCAAATTATGAGAGTTACAAAAAATAAACTTTCCATGTGCTCAATACAAATTAATCTACACTTGCAATCTGCCATGGCAGACTCAAAGCAATCATTAAGGTGACTAACCGAGCATTCAGAGAGTACTAAGTGACAGAAGAATGACCATACAACCTTCAGCTTGGTCCACTTAATAAGCATTGAATACAGTCTATAATTAACTCCACGTTCATGATCCTCCTTTGGAAATCTCATTTAATTCAATGCAAACATAGATTCCGCTTGGGGAATGATTCAGAATTTGTAGTGAATGAGACTCTTGTTTCTAAGACCTGGCCAGTCTCAAAGAACTACTACAATATAAATATTTAATAATAACAAAAGCATGCAACTCATTGCCAAGCACAGATGTTAGAAAGTGACTGCAAATCTTGGCATTTGGTGGCACCTAGTAATCCACTGGCTGAGTCACTAATGTGATTGATAGCCTTAAGTTGTTCAGGAACTATTGCCCCCCTGAGAATAAAAATCTGTGAGTTGTATCATAGTTTTTATATAAGTATTTTTCTCTACACAACCAGCAAATGTCAGATGTTATCCTTACAGGTTTTAAAAAGGTTCCTGCTGCTTGGGAAAACCCTTTAGCAGGGAGAAACGGATGCAACTGGCCTGTTTCTATACTTAGGGCATATTTTGTTTTGATATTCTAATTCTGGTAATGGTGTTATGGTTAGTACAAACATAACTAAAAGATGAACTCCTCTTGCAACAGATCTTTTTCACTAACCTGGTCCTGAGGAGACTTATATCTTATTTTGACTAAGGGAACAACTCATTCATAAACTGCATTGCCTATGGAAGTCCTCAGCTTTCCATTCACCCTGTATGTCATTAACAAACCCCACCTGGATACCGAGCTGCCCCTTAAAAGCTGTGAGACTTTCTAAAGAAGAGCCTTCCTAGGCAAAGGCACCAGAAAGGAACCATCTTCCATCTTAATATTCTCCTTTCCAACAAGAGTGGTCAGAACCTGTCATTTCCATGAAGCTTCCATACAGTATCTTTAAAACTGGTCATCCCCTTACAGGTGAGATTCCTGTCCATGCCAGCCTCTCTAATTACAGCAAGGCACTTATCAGACATACAGCTCCCACAGAAAACACTATTCAAGTGCTTCTGACAGAATTCCTTCCAAAGTGAACAAATCTGGTTTCATTACCATTTCCATGAATTCAGGGAGAACAAAACCATTACATTCCTGTGACCACAGCAGACTGTGCTACATCTGAATAACAGACCCTGGATGTCTGCAGGGTAGAGGACATTAAAGCATCAGTGCATAAAAAAACTAAAGAAGCAAAGGCAAATGGACACATTACTACTTATTTATGTCAAATGTTTTCCTTTGTATGACATCCAAAATGCAAGCCAGAGCATTTAAGGTGTAATGCAGATCTACCTTTGTAGAAAATGTTGGTCTTACAGGCAGTAAGTTTCAATGACATCAATTGACACAGTCAGCAACAGGTTTTGAGCAAAAAAAGATTAAGAAAAAAACATCCAAAGAAAACTAATTGTTGCCTTAAGTCCTTGAAACCACTCAAGATTCTCACATGCTGTCAATTAAGTGAACCCTATAAAGTTACGATTTATGGCAAGATTCCACCAGAACGATTATATCACAACAACAGATATAATTCAATTATTTCTGCCAATAAAGTCATCAGTGCAGAACATATTATTCCTTTCAACTCAAAGCATTTTTTTAAAACCAGAAAGTGCTTCTGTGATGGTACCATCTTGACTCAGTCACAAGAAGTATTTTTAACCACCAAGTTCCATTAAATTCAGTCTGCACTTAGAAATTTGGTACTACAGAATTTCTGACCACAAAAGGTGAACTTGTAGAATGGTAGCAAAGTCCTTTAGGCTATCAGCCATTTTTCTTTTAAAATTTATTTCTGATGTTTTGTGGTATTTTCAGCCATTTTCTGTCTTCCTTGCTATTAAAAAATAAACAGACCAAAAAATCCAGAATAATTCAGGTCAGAAGTGAAGTCTGAAGGTCATCAGGTCTAGTCTCAAAGCAGGATCAGCTTTAATTCTACAGAAGAAACAAATAAACCACAACAAAAAGAAAAAAACCAACCCAACTAAAAAACCCTAACAAAGCTGCACTTTAAAAAAAAAAGTTATTTCACCTACATACAGTACTTGTTTTTCTTATTCCTTAAGTTAGCTTATAGTATTTATTTTAATCATGCTGATTTTTTTACAAGTCTTTCTAGAAGTTAACTTTAGGACTTTAAAAAATGAACATGCATAATTAGAGTACTATATAAGCATATATTTTTAACTAGTCAACAAAATCTTTCTTTAATCAAACTAATGGAGAATTTTTATAATGGGGAGTTTTAAGAACAGAAATCAGTGTTCTGGAAGCCCTCTAGCAGGTAAAACTTCACTTGGCCTCATACTGAAGAATAAGAAAAAGCAGACTGTGCCTTGGAGAGCTGTGATCAAATAGGTAAATCAGCAAAGAAGGGAAAAAAAGAATGGAACAAAGGCCTGAGGGGAAGGAAGACTCAAGGGGATTTACTAAAAGGAAAATGAAAAGGACAGTGCAAGCAGGAGAAGGAAGACTGAAGCAGTGGTTTGGATGCAGCACAGACTGGGATGCCAACTGTGTGTGGACACTCAGCAGGCGTGTTCAATAAATTGGACATTACAAAATACACAAAAATAGCCTGGAAAAAAAACAATCAGTCTAGTTAAAAACTTAAAAACCATTTTTCCCTCTCCAACATGCAGACATTCACTCAAAGGCTACTTATTCACTTCACTATTTTGGATTAATCTCTTTACTTTGACTTCTACATGTATAAATTGAAGGTAATGTACCATGTGAATCTCATTCCACAGTGTGTGTTGATACACACACTGTTGTTTCTAAAACACTGGGATGTCTCAACACAAAAGGTTTAGCAAAGAAATTGGGTAATTGTGCCACCAGTATGGGTTCCAGACAGCATGCAACAAAAACTGTGTAGAACACGACATTGAATGAGACTAGAAAGAAACCTTGAGCTATTTATGCAGCCAACACTGTCCTTCCTGACCACTGAACAAGATACAGAGCCTTTGGAGGAAAATAAACAAATAAATAATCAATATTCCTTCTTTATCATATACATTCCGCAATCTTTTTGCTGTATGTTACTATAATTGAGTTATGCATCCAGCTGCTTCTGAAAAAGAAGCTGCTACCTAGAGACTTTCTCATCTCCTGCAAGCAGCAGTTCCCAACACACTTAGGGCACTTTTATTCCATTATGGAAGCTCACAGGCTGCTCACCATCACCAAACTGAATTGTTTCTCCCTATAGGTACAATGCTATTTCAAAAACATTAAGAATAGGGTTTGTATTGACATGACGTGTTGTGGAGAAGATGTATTCTCAAGTCACTCAAGGCCACGAGATTGGTCCTGGGCCCTTTTAAGTAGAAGGCTTTCAGTAGCATTTTTACAAAGATTTTTTGAATATTTAAGATGTTTTCACCAAGAAATTCTGTCAGGTTGCTGACCCCAGAAACAGGGTCCCTACTGACCCCTAGTGTTCGGCAACCCAGGCTCAATTCGACTGATTTAAGGCAAAAAGCACGAGAAGCATCTTCATCCTTCAGCACCGCATTGTCCTTCTGACGTAGCAAAAGGTCCCTGCCTTGAGCTGAGGTTCTTTCCACTCTATTTTATCAATAAAAATAGTAGTATTCATTTTTCAAGAAACAAGTAGAAAGGAAATAAAAACTCTCAAGCATCCCAGCAAATTGTAGATTCACATTCCTTCTGCTTTTACATCTGTAATACATTTTTCATTTGGAAGATTAAGAGAAGGATATCTAGAGCAGAGACTGACAGTTGTGACTTCAAGTGGGTATTTATAGTCTCTTGATCAGTTATTAAGGAATTAATGACAGTGAACCACAATCCAAGCTGCCCTGCAAAGCTTAGTATAAGGAAAGGAGTTTTAATTGTCAGGTTGCTGCAGGACTTGACTGTCCCAGGTAGAGTCCAGTGAGCCAGCTGCCCAGATGGCATAAAAGTTGCTTACAACAGAAAACTGTAACTACAGAAATGAAGAAGAATCCTACTGTTCTACTTACAATTTTGAGTCCAGGTTCAGGAGAAAGCCCAGTTTGTCATATTCTGGAAAACAAAAGCAAAGGACACAATATCATAAAAGCTGCAAGAGTCTCCTCTACAAAAGGTACCAAAACCAAACAGCAGCAAGTCCTTATAGCAGCTGTTAATACAAATTATTGTTACTTCAAGGTATTCCTAAATTAACATTTCTCAATCTCCAGGAAATACCAGAGCAAGAGAACACATGGGTAACCATTAATTTAGAAATCACTAGAATTAACCAAGATATCCAGAGTGATAAAAAGAAACCATTACTGGAACCACTTATGCAGTGATAAACAAAGCTTTCCTGCTTGCGGTACAAAACTGTATGACAAACATTCCTCTTAAGTTCTGATGTGTAGAGCTTTGAAATTTGTCTTCATTCCCTGTCTATTCCAACCCACAACTTCATAATGAAGCAGCTGCTTTTCAAGAGAAAGTGACTCACGGTGGCAAAAGTGCTTCAGGTGTTGTTTGGTTGGGAACTGCAAAGTCAGTTTATGCCACGAACAGGGGGCAGCTACAGAAACAAAACTATCACTCAGAACATCTGTAACTCATGTATAAAATAAGCTTTTCATTCAGCATCTCTGAATACATTGTGATCTTGTAAATCAAACACTTGATACAAAAAAACCCCCAAAAAAATCACTTAGAATTCACATGAGATATACAAGAAAAAGGTGTAGTGTTTTTCTGCTGGGTTAGGCCCAGGGGCCTCCTCATACTGAGGACCCCTGAGTCTCACTGCTATACAATAAAAAAATAATAAAGAGAAGTAAAAAATAACCCAATCCGAGATTAAAAAAAAACAAGAAAAAAAATTCTCATAAGCTTTTAGAAAGAGCTCATTGGAAATACAAGATTAATTTTCTCATGAGACACCCCTAGAATTCCTGGTGCAGTAGTTTACCTGAGACGATCACAAGCTTTTCACACTCATTTACCAGCAGAACAGCAAAGCCTAAACACACACCTCAGAAACAATGATTGCATGAGATAGGTCAATGTAAATTGTGCCATTGGTTTCAATCCCATTAAGATTTAATTCCTGAGCCAAGGGAAGTATTCTATTTGACATCACTTAGGTAACAGAAGCTGCAGAACACGTGCACACTTGATACTGGCACATACTGTCTGTTCCCTGCCAGCACCCGAGTGCCACCCACCATCCCCACTCCACCTGTGCTTCTCTCCTCCGCTTTCCTCATTCTGACACTTCTGTTTCCCCCACGTGCTGCTTTCCTCATAACTTCTTCCCAGTTTATTCCTCCTACAAGAAATTATGTCCTGTACAACCTCACCTCCTCCACCTGTAGGACTGGGCTTAGGAAATTATCCATTCCAGAAAAAGAAACATGCCATCAATTTTTATTAACCCTTCTGACTCCCAAACCCAACATCTGTACTATACAAACAGCAATTTTATTTATTTTTTTTTTAATAACTCTTTCTTTAAAAACATCTACAGCCACTAACCCATCTGTCATCAGCCTTATCTCATTCAAATCAACATTCCCTTCTTCCTAACAGGAAATGCAAACAGAGGAAAAGCAATAAGAGATATATCACCTCATAACTACAACAGCATCCTGGACTTTTTATTTGTATTAACTCAGCACTTCATTAGCTTTGCAACCAAAGCACCAGAACACAGACATGAGCTAAACATAAAGGACAGACCTCCATTGCAATGTTTCACAAGATTTAACTTCAGTTTGTCACAAAAGTTTCATCTTCCCTAGGCTTTAAATTTTCATATTCAATGATCATTGCTGACAGAGATAAAAAGTAATATTTAAAAAATTATATGTCAACTACCTTGCAACAGGCACTTTATTAAAAAAAAAAAAAAAAAAGAGTATTACAAAAGTAAACAACATTTCTGGTTTCAAATCAGCTGCACAGGTATCTTCTTGATTTTCAGTAGGGTGCAACTATAGTTTCAGGCTGTAACATCAAACCAGAAGCATCCACACCCCTTCCTCTCATTGCTGGGTGAGATGTGCAAGCTACTGCAGGCAGAGAAACGCTGCCCTCACCATGGGCCATCTCACACTCATGGGCACTTTTTGAAGTCAGCATTACTATTAGCTTGGAAATTAATCTCTATCACATGCTGCTCCCCCAGGAAAGCCACTAGGACCCTCTAAAATGACAGCCTCTAAGTTATCTTCCTTTTTAGCAAAAATTGGAGTCTTCTACAGACTTACAGAGACATTTAGCTGTACCACTACAAATACAGGGCCCAAAAGTTAGCCCAACATGCCAGCTGGAAGCGGCCTGGATTCACAAAAGACAGATAAAGCTCCAAAGATCTGAAGAAAGCCAAACACAGACCCTACCTCCAGGAAAAGGCAATCTTTGTCTGGAGTAATGTGTTTAAATTAAAACAAGAAGAAGCACAGATCCATTAAATCAAAGTACAACTGAATCTAAAACAGTTTGCTCAGTGTGTGATGATTACAGGAGAGGAACTGAACTGATCACACAGGTCAAGAAAGGGGCAATCCCATCCCTACCCCTTCTTCCATTTAAAATAGAGGTGTCAATAACTTGCCTTAGCACTCATGCTATTTCTCTGTGTCCTTACAGGTTGCTTCCTCCTCCCATAACCTTTGTTTAAAGCCTTACTCACCAAATTAACCACTTGATATACAGAAATATTTCTCCTCTTTTTCATGTAGTGGGATAAAGAAGTGCTGGAATATTAGCGAAAGCAGAACAAAATAGTTAGAGAGTACAAGGTAAAAAGACTCCAGCTTCTCCACCAAAAATCAGCTTGGACCAGCTGGCCACATTAACTGTGGTTTGATGTTGGCCTCCACCATCATCATGATGACCCTTCCTCAGCAGCCCAATTATTAGGGGGTCTCTGCACTGAAGGACAATGCAGAGCCACTCACAGGTACAGTCTGGAAAACTCCCTTCACATTTAAGCATGTTGATAGGTCTGATCCAGCCCAGGCCATGTCTGACCCACCAGTTTCCAGACAAGACATCTCTATGGCTCATATATCTCATCCTGTGTGGCACAGGATCTGTTTCTAAAGCAAAAAATTAGTAAAGGGAATAAAGAACTTAGTTTGCATCCCCTGGAAGAACATCATGGAGTAATCTGAACAAGACTTCATATTATCAGTCCACAGAAGACTGAAAGGCCCATGAAAGATAAAAGTAACATGATTAGAAGAGCACAAGTTAATCTAAAGATCACAGTCACCTGTGCTAACAGATCTCAGCTGACAATGTGGTACAGCAGCACACAGAAGCAGAGAAATGAACAAACATGGGAAGTGAAGTTTCATCGTGTCCCATAAGAGCAAGAGGTCATCCTAGGTCAAAAACAAAATGCATTTCTACATTTCCAGGAAGATCAGAACTGAGTAAGAATCTAAGAACTGACAACAATTTCATAATAAAGCATGTAATTGGGATTACATGAACAGAAATAGAGCCAAGTATAGCAATTTCTATAAATTATGCAAATCCTGTGACAAATTCAATGTTGGCATTAGCATGGAAATTCCTCCAAAGAATCCAGCAGAAGTACAGCTACCAGGCTGCAAGTGAGAGATGCATTGTCTCATGTCTGAAAACTCCATAAGACCACCCAGGAAGCCATAAACCCCGGTGTACAATATCCAGCAAGTATTCAAGTTGCCTTTTGCATCTGCAGCCAATATAACTATACAGAAGCAAAATGGGAAAAATTTTGCCCTTATGATACTAATCTGAAATTAACAATCCAGGAATTAACTTGGCATAGTGGTTTTATCCTTTCAAACTACTTGTAACTAATTTCAGTGATGACTTGAATACTAACCCTTTTAGCAGCCAGCTACTTAGAAGCACAGTACAAATAACTTTGCCTGCAGAAATATAAAATTAAACTCTTTTTTTTTCATGACCAGCTATATGCAGTTCTAGCTCTGTGTTTAACTGGTGATTTCAAGTAGAGGAGGGAAGGCAGAAGATTCAATTTCACTATTTTATTCAAAATGTTTGTGTATGATTCTCAGGAGACAGAAGCCCTATCAAGGATGCTCAGACCACCCTGATACATTTCATCCTGTCCAGTGCAGTTTGGTCTCTGCAGAACTGAGGATCCAGTTGAGCCAAGCTTCCATTCACATGCAAGTTCTACATCTGCAGCAAAGGCCACAGGTAAAATGACTTACTCTGCATGAAAAAGGCCAAACATATCACATTCACCTTGGACTAAGAAAACACATATGGACAGCTATAAAAGTTCAGTTGATGTAAAATAATTCTGCTAGAACTCGAGAGACAAGAAAGAATTAATGAAAAAAGTCATGTTAAATGGATCAACTGAAAGGGACAAAAGAAAGCTTTTATTCCAGGGTTAAAAAAATACCAGTCAGGATTATTGAGCAACAATCAAAGTACTGGATAAACACACACTTAATTTTGCATCCTTTCCTTAGGATTTTCACTTTAACCCCTTCAGTGATGGAATTTACTGATGGAAGCATTATCTTCTATTTAAATAACCAGAGAATAAAAAAGACTGCAAAGGCAAGTTCAGAAGTGGTAAAGCTGAGGCCACCTGAGCTTTTCAGCACAGTCCTGCATGGACAGCATGCAGGTCTGTGTTTCGGCTTCCTCCTCATCCCCACTTACACTTTTGCATACGCATTTACCAACCTTTTTCTCCAGGTTGCCAAGTGACACCAAGGAAAACACCAAGAAAACTGGCAAGACAAAGCCCAGTCCCTGGTGCCTTTCCCTGCTGTGTAACAACAGACAGAAGAAGCAGAAGTGACCCCTGTAAAGCTAAGTGCTCAGCCCTTGCAGCCCAGCACCAGGAGCTTACCTCACCAATCTACAGCTACACATCCTAATACAACTATAGCAACCTCCAATGGTAGAAAAGCAACTGACTGCTTTAAGCTGAATTTAGGAAAGACTCCAAGAGGAAGATGAAAAATTTCCTCCTATGATCTGCATATGCCCTTTTGCTTTTCCCAGGAAGTCATCTTTTTCAAGCCAGACTATAGCCTTTGCTAAACAGTTGTTCCATTTACTGCCATGAGTCCACTTGGCAAATGGAGTTAATGCTGCCCTACTTAGTCTCCCAACATACTCTTTATTCTATAAATTGTATCGTATTTCCTAATAAAAGTCAAGAACAATATTAACAAAACAGTAATCTATATTGGCTTTTAGTAACTTACAAGATGTGCTGATTTGATGCAGAGAGATGTCACATGAAACTGAAATACTAAAATACTTTTAATTTGAGGCATTCATTAAGCCACTTCTTGACATTTGCACCTCAACTCATTCACAGCTGTATTTTCAACTGGAGGAATAGAGTATTAATAAGAAGACAGATGATGATACTGAACATGCTGGCAAAGTCACATAAGGACTATGAAACAGCTTCAGGACAGTCACTGGCAAAGATTCAAGCAGCTCCCACAGTCCACACTCAGAAAAATAAAGAATGAAGTAGAACTTCATTAATCAAAAATGAAAAGGGAAAAGCATTTTTGCAGAAAAAAAGGCACTAAAACCAGCAAAGAAAATACACATATTTCCCTTTTTTCTTTCTGCCTTAAGGAATGAAGAAACACACAGCATAGTAAGTTCATCTCTCACACAATAATCACATAGTGCTAAACAGAAATACAATTTGGGTGAAAAACCCCAACATACTGGAACCACATCAGCTCCAAACATTAATTAAAGTTGCTTTCCTCAAACCACGAACATCTAAAGTTAATTACCACTGACCTGAAAATCCAGGAAATATCAGAGTTTGCAACTCTAGACATCTGAGTATCACTGAGAAATCAAATAAACAGCAAGGAATCTTCTGCAAGTCACCAGTTTTTTTCTCTTATGCTAGGAATCTATCACTACTCTACCCATTTGATACCTCATTCAGTTGCACTTCTATTCCTGGCCTCCAACCACACCACTCTCCATCCAAAACAGGCAAGCAGTCACCAAATTCACACTGGGGTTGTATTTGATAGGACAGACACAGTGATATTCTCATCCCTCATGGAATGGCTATCCAACCATCTCCAGCAGCTGAACAAAGCAGATAAAGTTGCCTTCATAGTTCTCACAGCTTCTCCCAAAATGTTTATGGACTTTGACTTAAGGAATCACTAACAGCAAACTCCTAAATAAACACAGATTTAAATTCTCAGATGATTACTCCACTATCAGTGGGAACTCAGCATTTGGAAGCATGGTCTTACATGTGGGCTTTCACAAGCACATGAGCTGCAGCAGATAACACTACTCCAAACCAAAGTTTGGAAATCCAGAATAGTTAATACATGCAAACAACTTGACCAAGACCTAAATTGCTAGTAATTTGGTTGCTTGTAATGTTGGAAGTAGCACCTTTTAAGCCTGCAGCGAGAACATCTGCTATGAATCAGTGGTCAGTACTGCAATCAAACATTTCTAACACGAGCATAAGCCTACAGCCCAAAGGTATTCAGGATTTTCAGCAAGCACAGTAGCATCTGGGAAACTTGCACTCGTATCCAAGGCTTAGAGAAGAAAAATTTAGCTTGCTGTCAGACACAGGAGGTAGGAAAAAGTCTTGAACAAAAATAGCAGGGGTATAAATCTAACTTTCAAGGTCCAATGTTTGATTTGGTAGCAACAAAGTAAAACAAAGCAACTAGAGAGGAAAGAAAAAAATAAAAGGAGCACTAGCTGTCTATGGCAAGTGAATGAAATCTAGGTCTCCTAAAAAACTGATTGTTTCTCCAACTTCAGAGCATGACACCCTTCTTTCTGAAATGGTTTCAGCTGAAACACTGGCCTAAACATCACATCAAACACATCTCAGCTGCTCAAGAGCTGCTCAAAACTTATCTTTCAAGGGAATAGACAGCCATGAAGAGAATTACAAAAACATCTGGACCTGTGAAAGCTGGACCACAGCATGAACCTCATGGCTCAGCCTCACTCAAAGCACATTTGGCTTGCATGTCCTCTACCCAATAATCTCCTGTGAAGCATTACATTAAAGCTCCATAGCCAGATGAACTTCTGAACAAGCAGTTCAGAAATTTTATCCAGGAAAACCTAAACAGTGTCATTAGTCTGAGTTGCATAAGGACAGATTTCCAGCATTTCTGAAAACTGTGACTTCCATATGGGACAAAGTTAAGGGGAAAGCCAAGATAAGGACAGTCAATTCAAGTATGATACAGAAGCTGCAACAAGACAGCCCTTCACATGGCATGATTAACAAATAGCAAAGAGCACTTCTAAACTGTTTAATATGCAAATACAAGTACCAGTTTTAAGCAGCATGAAATCTTAACAGGGAGACTATTACTCTCAGCTGGTTTTGACTAATAAAGAAAAAGGTATATGTAATTTTATGTTTCAAATCATATAACTTTAGCTGAAACATCACCTACTGGGAATGGCTGGGCCTGGAGCTGCCATGGTTTCTGTGGGTTCTTTCTGGGCTCTGTCTTTTCCTGGGTCTGCAGCAAGGTGAGATGGGATGGACAGCGGAAGCACAATAGCCACAGTTTTTCTCTCTCTCCTTCCTGTTCAACAAGGAAAGCTATCCCTCAGTTGGACAGACATCACACATCTTGACATCTTATTACACATACCAGTTAGAGCAAGGTGAAGCTTGCAGCACAGTAAGTGCAAACTACTAAACACAAGAGCAATAAACAAACAGCTTTCTCGGACATTTCTGAGCCTCTCTTCTCAAACACATGAGTTTTCTTCACGTTTCTTCAATGAAGGAAGTCAAACTTGTTGCAGTGAAAGGGTTTACAAAAGATCAAGTGTTACTGTCTCAATCCCTAACCTTTATCAAGCTTGAGTTTTAAAATTCCAGCAGAGCAAAGACCAGTGCTTTTAAAACAGACCCAGGGAGTCCAGTGTCTCACATGAGCCTGTCTCCCACCCTCCATATTAACAGAACTCCAAAAGATACAGAGAAATTAAACAGTTTTTCATCACGAAGTTTACTTTCCTATTGGTAGAAACATTAATAGTTAACTCCATAGATACAAAATTTGTGATTAAAATTCAAGCAAGGGTATCTCAAACCTATGCAACTTCCTCCCTACTTTTGCAGACTGAAGAGACCTCCACCCAATAGGAGGCAGGCAACAACACGCTTCAGTTATGACATTTTAATTAGTAAGAGAGAATTAATAGAGGATTTCTTCCCCCCATATACACAACAACATATCCATTTGGCACCCTAGAGATACTCCCACTTTAGATCATGCACTAAGAATAGAGCTGTTTTCAGACAGAAGTTTTAGAGGAGATACAGGGAGAGAAGAAAAAGTTTGAGTTCTTTTAAACTAAGTAAGCTATTACCACTAGTTCAGGGGTTAGTAAATCAGATATGTATTCAAGCTTCAGTGTTAGTGTCAGGCAGCAGGCTCTCTTTCAAACTGTGCAGGCAGAAGACAGGTGCTATGTTGGAAGGCAGCATGTTCCCCCTATCAACCTAAGAGGAAAGGCTGGCAAGCAAGATAAAATAAAAAAAAATCCAAGCCAAGGTTTTATCTTTTGTGTAAGACAATAAATATCCCCATCTTTTAAGTGTTAAGGGGTTTAAAGTTATAAGAGCAATTCTTAGCCTTTCCCTTGCACTTCATATATATTATATACACTGTAAACCGAATTTCATCAAGTATCATGCTCACTATGGTGTGCCTTGGCTGCAGCTTGCATATTACACACAGCCAAATGGAGAGTTACTGATCTAGTGAAGTGCCCCCAGCACAAAAGAATTTTTGATTTCTGGTTCAGTTTAATTGTAGGTCATGCTTAGGTTCCAAAGGAAATGAGATTGGGAAGGATTTGCCCTGGGGTTTGATAATTCTGGTCAACATCCACCCAAAAAACCCCGTTTCCAGCCCTATTGGTTTAGTTACGACTCTTTCGCCTTCTCCTTCCTGGAAGCATTCCTAATGTCTTTCCCCAAATAACTCAACTGTTTGTTTAGCTGGGAAACTGTCCTAGTAGCATGAAACAGTTTTTCTTCTGCTGGTGGGTGACATCATCTTAATGCCTTTCACATGAGAAGAGAAGCACAAACTGCATCATCAACACGTGTCCAGGTCGTTTTCTTGCTGGGTAAGGGAAGAGTCCCGCAGGTTAATCCTTGTGTCGTACTAAGGCTCTTAAAACTCCCACTGCACTTAGGAAAGGACCCATTTACCCTTTGGCTTCATGCTTGATTCCCACAGAAGTCTGACTCGGTGTCCTGCCTCCCAACATGGCTACCATGTCCAATTAAGTAGAGGCCTTGTCATGAGGTGGGAGATAAGAGAAGAAGGCAATGTTGTACCTGAGCCTAATGTTTGTCCAACGGAGTCAAAGGAAAGAACCACTGAATCTGTAACACAAGAGTACAAGTTCATTTTCCCCTTTTTTCAGCACCATTTCTTGCTGTAACATTTTTTTGTTATTTTGGTTAAGCAATTCCTTGTTGCACCCTTCTGCCAGGAAGCAGAACAACTTCTTCACCAACCAGACAAAACAAGAGGCACCAAGCAAAGGCAGAACAACGGAGTATGCAATAAACCACAGTGCTGTTAACCAATGAAGTAGCTACAATTCATTGAAAAGAATTTAATTTTATGTCTAATAAGCTTGGTGAAGTGAATCAAAACATACTTTGACTGCTGGCCTAGAGAGTTTTTTCTTATCAAATGTATTTCCAATATTTTATCCCCACTTAGGGGCCTCACTTCTTATGATCAGTCCTTCCCTGACACGGTTTGCTAAGCCAAGCACTTTGTGCTCCTTGCATTCCATGCTCACCATGTTTCCCACATCTTTACTCACAGTAGTGGCTTCCAACTACTTCCAACAGTGCATTTCAGTTCATCAATATCTTTTCACCTTTGCACTATATGCAGCACATGTGCAAAGCATCAAGAAAATATAACCTCTCTACTTGATACTCTTATTTTTCTATCTGGGAATCACAACAATGCTTTTATCCACGACTGCATTGGCAACTCTTGCTCACCAGTTAATGCCTGACACTTTCAATCACTGTTTCATATGATGAGGCACCCTTTGCTTCAACTGTGCTTTAAAGATCCTAGTTTTTATATATGCAACTTGACATTTGGTCACATAGAAAGCTTACTGCCTGCTTACACTCAGCTCACCCCATGATCCAGACCCCTTTATTAGACATTCGTTTTCCTCATACACCACCCTTTCAGTCTAGAATCTGTTTGCACCACTACCAGTAATAATTTGATATTCTGTTCCAAGTGGAGTTGCATTATGGCATCATGCTCAATAATGGGGCTTCCCCCCAGCTTTATGCTTATTGGAGACAAACCAAGATTTATTTTGGTAGTAAGCCTCCTGGTTTGCCATCCATTTTCATGGAAATCCTAACTGAAGGAGGAAGACTACCAAATTCTATACCCCTACAGAATTGGGCCCAGAACCTAGAGACAAATTGCCAGTGGGCACAACACAGAAAAGAATAAAACACCACAATAGGATTAATAATTTTATGGTCTGAGAAACTTTAAACTGCCACAGCAATAGCTAAATTGATAGACCAAACCTTTTGACATTTCTCTTTGTCACTCAGGGTTCAGAAGCGATCAACTCATCACACATCCTTTGCAGTATCACAAAGGCTGCCAAGGTGCAAGTCCTCAGTGCAAGGCAAAAAGCTCAAGCACAAGAAGACTTAGCCTGCTGAAAAGAGTTCAACCTCCTGCTAGATCACTTGAAATTTAGGCAGGATACATTCACAGGTACTGGCAGTTACCGTGTTAGAGCTGAAAATAACTTGACACAGGACCGAGCCCCCTTGGATTCTCGATATTTTACATTATCCTGATGCTTATTTTCCAACCCTTAAAAATGCAGTAAGAAACTTAATTTTCAAAATTAACACTGTTGTTTTAATAAAGGACTGTTAATTTGACTGGTTTTGAAAGGATTTAGAAAAAGACAGTCTGTGCTGTCTCAGATCCAGCACTATGGTAGTAACATTAAAAAAAATTAAAAAGATATTACTGGTCTCAAAACTTACTCCAACAAAAATAAAAATCCATCTGGACTTAACAACTGTATTTCCTCTTTTGGGAATAAAATTCAGACATCATTATATTATTCTAAATAACAAGGAGTTTGATTCATTTTAACTGCATTAACTTTATTTGCCATCAATTTTAAAGTATCTCTGTGGAGTTCTACTTTTTAAAAACTGTTGAGATTTTTATCAACATAAAGTACTGCTTTCTAGTTAATGTCAAATTTAAAAGCTGTTAATTTTTCTGAAATATATTTTGCACTCACACACTGCACATGAAATATTAGGACTTAACTAAGAATGGCTGAAAAGCACTGCAAGCACCAAATTAATAACATTATCGCAACCCACAAAAATAGTATAATGTTTCATTCCCTTAACTGAGAACATTATCTTCCTCATATAAAAGAACAATTTACAAGAAGATTAAGAGCTCCCTTTCCCAATCCAGTCCTTCATGCTACTAGTAGTTTCAACTAATCAAATTCACTGTGAAAAACCTGTATCATAGTCAACTCCCCCTCGACCTCCAGGAGCAATTTCACAAAACTATGGATCTTTATTAAAATGGATCTTTATTATTTTTAAAAAATTGATCTTTATTAAAACACTTTGCTGAAACTGTGTTTATTTCTGGTATTAGCACTTCAAAACTGAATAAACTATAAATCTGAGGAAAGCTAAGATAATCATACGTCACCTTTCTTCTACCCAAATAGTTACATCCAAATTCAGAGCTACAGGTTATTTCTGTCAGAAGAAATTCTGACATATTTCAGAATTTCTTTGAAGCAAGCCAGATTTACTTGCAAATACACTGAGTTCTGCTTCCACAAACATAAGAAAAAAAGTTTCTTTGCTTCTAGTTTCAAATCTCTTCCAGTCACAGCTCAGTTCAAAATCCTCCTGACTTTCCAGGGGGTCTTTTTTGCTGAGACAAAGTGGCAGCTCTGCCTGTGCCCAGTGCCTTTCCCCAAGCCCTGGAGTGTGCTCTACCTTTCAAAGGCAATCTTCAAAGGCCTTATCTTTCAAAACTTACTAAGATACAATGTAAAACATACCACTTACATGAGCCCTTGCTTTAGGTGCCAGCAAGTGTTTGTGCCTGAAGGAAGTCCCCAACCTTTCAGGTAACTATTTCCATTAAGAAGCTTAAATGTTTTTCCTCCTGCCTTAACTAAAGGGCAGCCTTTATACCTAAATCATGAAATCTGACACACAGTAGTTTGCCAATATGTACAGCTTAAGGCTGCGCACACCACAGTGCCAGTCTTTTACATCTGTTCTCATGCTAACTACAACCTTTTTTTTCAGTGGCTCTAGCAGCTTAAAAAAGAAAAGGGAAAAAAAAAACCAAAACAACAAGATATAGCAAAATCCAAATGTAATTCTGGATCTTATCCAATCCATCAGAAGAAGCACAAGCACTCACTCAATTTAGAAGGCACTCAGTGCCAGGAATAATGGCAGCTGAGATCTTAACCAGCCAGATTGCAAAGTTGCTTGGGGTCACTTTGTGTCAAATTTGGGTAAAAGTTGCATTGGGATCACTTTCCCCTGGGTCACTTTCCCCTCACTCCCACCATTCAGTTAGAGCATCACAAGCTGGACCAATATACAAATCTGCTCCATCATCCCCCACAAAACAGTGCTCTGCAGGGCTACCTGAATGCATTCCATCATAGCCCCTTTGCAGTGTGGAGGAGTGTTGTATGGGACCGTGTTCCACTGCTGTGAAACCAACACAAGGATCCCATTCCATTCAGGAACAAGGAGCTCAAAGACAGACTCTGCAAAGACCTTCAATGCTGCTCTGGGAACACATTTAAACTCAGTTCCAACAATGCTCCATACAGGACCCAGAGCTGAATGTACCTTTGTAGGAACACACCTGGACTTGCACAGATCTGTTCTGTAGTAAACAAACAAACAAACAAACAAACAAACCAAAAATGAAAACCAAAAACCAAATCTCAAAAAAACCCACCTGCAAATCTGTAATGACTACATTTATTGCTGCATTTACACCACACTCCAGCTAAGACATCCAGGTATGTGGACTGATTGTATTTCAAGGCACAGGATGCACTTCAAGTGTTGCTAACCCCTTACCTTTCTCAGGGCTGGATAACAGTGCACCACACTCCCCTGTCCCTAAAACAGGCAGATTATATTATCCATCTTGCTACATATATTGTGCACCTTAGCTTGGGGCATTTTTGGACACCAGACAAGTATTTAACTGCTACTTGTAACGGATTGCTGTAACTTTTCCAGTAGTCTAGTTTCTGAACAGAAAAATAAACCAAGATTTGGATCTTCACAAATGAGTGATGATCCTGACCAACAAACTGCAGATTTGTAGGAGACAAACAAAGCCATGCTGAAAAACATCTGAAGTTTCATACTCCATGCACATCACTAGATAAATATTTTAAATGGGTACTGCTCTGAAGAGATGAATGGAAACAGCTCCTAAAAGCCCAATTGTGTTAAGTTCTTACAATCATGTAGGAGCAAATACACAGATTAATTTCCAATACAAATACTGTCCTTTGATTTCACCATTGAAGAAAATGCAATATACAAGCCTAAAACCAAACAGTGGCAATGCATAATGAGAACAGCAAATATAATCCACATTCAAACAAAAACTGTATATAAACTGTATGTTTACCTAAGTGCTGTTTCAAAATTTCAGTCAAGATTTTTATAGTAAGTCCCTCTGAGAAGCCACTAACCTTTTTTTCGCTTTTTGCAGATTCTCCCTGCAAGGATTTGTACAAATTTGTCTCAACCTATTGGAAACCAAAGAAGCTAAACTAGTAACTTCTCTTATCTGGGGTTTTTTTTTGTTGTTGTTGTTTTTGGTTTTTTTGTTTTGTTTTGTAGGGGGGATTGTTTGGGGGTTTTTTTTAAAGAAAAAAAATAAATAAATAAAAAATGCAAAACCAGACTTCAGCAATAAAGTAACTTAGTAACTTCCCCAAGAAAAACATGATTGCATGCTGCTTTGGAAGTGGTCCTGAGAAACCACAAACTGTCAGTCCCACTGGAGTTATAAGAGTTTAATAATAAAGGCTTAACACAGCCTCAGTACCACATACCATTACAGCAATACACTCCACAGGCCAAGCCAAACAGGGAATACAAGAATACATCACAATATAAGGCTGTGATTTGGCACATCCTTATTCAGACACTCAAGCTCTGAGGTCTGTATTGCTTTGTTATATGCATAATCAACATCTCTCATTCCACACCCCTGCTCTCCAGATACTCTGATGGATCCCTACAGAACTACAGCCTATATTTAATAACATTTAATGTAATTTATACCTCCAGAGCTTGGTCAGAGACCAGATATGCTGCAGAGCTCCATCAGCTGGCCTGGGGATGGCAACTGCAATAATATTATCTACTAAAATTTTGATTCAGAATCAGAATGAAAAAAGAAAAAAAAGAGGTGTTTCATTTTTATCACAGAATTAGAACAACATCCTTAAGGGTTTGTCATTCATCTGTCTCCATTTTTCTGCTGAGTACTGAAAAGTATAGGATCAAACATCCCAGTAGCCATCAAAATTTATTTTCTATTTGAGATCAATATTCTGGAATGTAACATACCAGAGAAGGAACATTTAACGCATAAAACTCTTCATAACTTGCTGACAAAAAGATCAATAACAACAAGAACTATTCTGATGTTTCACCTAGTCAGGAAATGAAGCTCACAAAAGCAGTGCACTCTCAAAGAACATTCTACTGTCAGGATTCATTTGGCAAGAAGATCTGTCTTAGAATATCTCCTGCCTCAAAGAAAAAATATTTTTAATAAGACCCTCTTTTATCATGACTTTGCAACATACTGGATAATTCTTATATCCAAAGAATTGAAGGGAACTGAATAATTTCACTTCTGTCTTAGAGATCTCATTTAGATATCTAAAGCATGAATATCCTTCCTCAGATTCAGAAAAACAACTGCCTACACTCAAAAATTCCTTGTCAGGGCAACAGTCACTTCCTAACACATTGTTTTGCATGCTGAAGATGAATTTAGGGAAGGGCTAAGTAATTTACTCCGTTAATGACAAATGCCATCCTACTAACTTATTAATAATCCTGCTTTTGTGTTAATGTTGGGCTTCCAATTCCCCCAGCTTGGTCTATTTTGCTGCACTAAGCTCTTTCTTCTATAGTGCCCAGGATTTCCCTGTTTGACACCTTTTTTCTGAACACAGTGAGATGGCTCTGTGTTAAGGGCACTAGTCACTATAATAAAATCTTTTGTACCACAGTTCAAGGATGTTCCAAGTGACTCATATTCATCACTTAAAACTCAAGACACTAATTAAGACATGGCCTAAGCTCCACTTCACACAGCATCAGTGATGGTCAAAGGAAACATATAATAATACCACTCTTACTGGTAATCTCAGCTCCTACACACATACTCTGTCAAAAACAATCAGTAGTGCTCCCATGTTTAGACACCACAAAGAATTATGATCTCAAGTTTGAGCAGAGTAATTCTAACATTTTCAATATCTAAGATGAGAAATTACATAAAAAGATGACACATACAGAGCACAGGCACACTTCCTAATCACAGATTTGAGAGCTAATAGAAGCAAATAAAGGGACTACAAGTTTTGGCAAGCAAAACACATGCAGGGTTTCAGTCCAGTGCTGTCTGCAGCTGATAGGAGACTTAGGTTCAAAGTTCAAAACTTAGTCCCTTTATGGGAAGAGAAAAGTCACTCAGCAACAGGACACATCTTCAGCAACAGGAAACATCTGATTGTAAAGAACATTTCCAATAAACTCTGTATTTAACTCTGTATTTAATAAATTGTCTTAAAAGAAAGCTGCACTAAATTTGAATGCCTGTCCTGTGTGCCACCTGGCTATACTTATTTTGGTATGGAGATATGGGAATAGGATAATGCTTGTTTCACATAATGTACCTGTAAGGGAAGATTCATCCTCATTTGAGAGCCCACATAATGGAAATAACTCATTCTTAACAGTAATTCAGTTATGCACTGTACAAATTAATAAGTTTCTGCATTGTTGCTCTAGCCACTATCTCTCTAAATACCATCCCCATTTACAAAGCACACAGCACTAAAGAAGGCCCCTAGGTTCTCTCTCCATTTTTGTGCCTGACCCAAAACACCCATTTTTTATTGACAGCTGACCTCACAGCCAAGCTTAGATCTGAACCCAAAATCCTTGGTCATCCACTCTGTCCAGACATGACGTCCCTTTTGTGCTTCAGCCTGGAGCCAGCCAGCTTCCACACCGGGAAACTTGACACGGAGCGCTGAGGCTCAGCACAAGCTCTGCTGCAGGGAGGGCAAGCACAGCTGGCTCTGAGTGAGTCTCTGCAAACTAAACCACAGCCAGCAGGGGTAATTTTGCTATAACCCATGCAGCCCTGAACAAGTCCTTTGATTAAATTGTTTCTCATCCATAAAAATAAACAGTCTGATTTTTTCCAAAGGCCCTTGTATAAAAGGCTCGAAAGCTAAAAATGGATATTTTCAAGTATTTCAAGTATTATCACTTGTCTGGAGAATTTAATGTGGCATCAAGGTCTACTGGTTACATTGTAAATAGAAAAGTCATTCTCTATCACCTTTCAATTTCCTGTCATTTAATTGAAAATACAGCTCTCTTAGTGATACTGAACTGGAGAGATGTAGTAATATTTCTTTAGGCAATTTTTATGCATTTCATAGAACCTAACCAACCTTTTTACACTTGCTGTTTTGTGCATTGCTCCTTTTTCATCAGGACGTTTGTTATGAAGTGGTAAATGAACTGAACAAGAAACAACATTCATGTTCTGAACAGATGTATTTTTAAAATGGTCTGAGCATGCCAATTTTCTTTATTCTGCAATGAATGAATGGAATGAAAAGATGTGGTGCCCTGCGCCAGCTGGCAAATGTTTCAGAAGGATATTACATTGCTATTGTCTTCAGCAGTGCCCAAATAACTGTTTGGTGGCAGCAAGGGCTGGTATGTTGTGCTCGTGAGATCAGTATTTATTTGGATCTACTACACAACTGTGCAGAGCCATGACCAACACAGGGCTTCACGAAGCATCAGGGACATGCAGCTCCTCTGTGTCCAACACAGCTCCCCATCCCAGGGGAAGGCCAACAGCACCTGCTTCTTACCTTGTACTTTCCAGAGGAGAGATGGACAGTTCCCAGAGACAAAGGAGAGAGAAGATCAAGGTGCTGCAGGCATTCAATGAAGATATACTTGGCTTTGAGGAACACTACAGAAGGTACAGAACTACCATAATGTCACAAAAACACCCAGACCAAACTCTACCAATAAAGCAGGTATCCAAGAGGTTGTTCACTTGACAATGAGAAATCCTTTCTAGCTAAACCCAAACAGATTCTCAGTATTTTAAGGAGCTCTTAATCTCCTAAGCCAAGCCTCATATTTTGGTTTCAATTATTACTATAGCACAAAGTTAGTCATACTCCCAAATTCCATAGAGGAACATGCAATAAATTACAAAACAGTACAATTTCTCTCTTTGAAGATAACAATCTGTGGCCAAGACAGAAAATGGGTACTGGCAGTTGGGGAATTACACAGCACAGAGAAAATTAATTTTGTATTTTCATATTGCAAAAAAAAAATATATATCTTGTTAGCTTAGATGCTATAAAACACAAAGCATTTATCATTTGAAATAAATTGCTTTAGTCTTGTTGCACTTTTTCTAAATATGGACATGGGCTTTTACCTTAATAAAACACAGTTTGTGTCTCAAACTTATATATACTCACACAATTGTCACAGAACTCTGGAAGGCTGATGCACATAAATGAAGACATTTATATACAATTAATGACAATCAGGACAACAACTATTTTAATAGACTGGTCTTGGTTTTATGCTTACTGGAGCCATTCAGCTATTTTTGTCTCCCTTTCCCCCACATGCAAAAACCTTTTCTGAGCTAACTCTCTTCAGTTTGTTTGAAAATTATCTACAACTTATGATATTTAGCCAGTGGTTAAAAGCTTCCCAAAACCTTAAAGCACACATCATCTGACCCACCTACCACAATAACTGCCAACAAGGTCGTATGTAGAGTTTTACAGTGAGATTTGTCATCTCTCCTGTCTCTGCCTGGAGCACAAACAAATGACAGGAAGGAGTAAGATACGAGGCATGAGCATAAAACATCCAAATACAAGTGATTTAGAGGCATTTTGTCTAGAAAATGACCACACTTGAATTTCTTTTGCATTGCAAGGACCTAGATTATTTATTAACATGAAAGGTGATGCTGAACAGAAAGTCTGCCGGATCCATTTTTCACTCATGTATTTTGCAGTTTGGGGTCAGGGGGAAGTTTGTGGGAACTTGTTTAACAGCATCGCCACAACTGATTCTAAAATTTGAAGAGATTTCTGGCCCATCAAATCCTAAAATTTAGTAAGTTTCCAAAACATGCTAAAACTTCCAAACTAAGATTTTGATTTCAGAGATCCTACACAACATGTGATTTTATAGGTAGTGGACATACTCAGAGAGATATGGAGCATAAGTTCTTCCCAAGCTGACTGGCTTGAGGAGCAACTTGTCTTCACCTTACTGACACACAAACTGGTCAACAAAGGGCATTATGCCTACACAACCTAAACCAAACACTGACACAAGCAAATCTGAAATAAAGGTGTTCCCACAGTATCAACTTGACTATGAAAGTGCCTATACTCAGAGGAAATAAACAAACTAAAAAAAGCCTCCAAACCAAAAACCATAGTAACTGAACTATGCATATATTCTCATTTCCTATTATTTTCTTTACATAAGTGTTTGATTTTAATTTAAAAAAAAAAAGTTCACCAAAACATAAGAAAAATAATCCAGGGATGCACTAAATACTGTCAATAGTGCCTCATTTCCATGTGCAGAAATTGCAGGACAATGAAAAACTTATTGAAATAGCAGCTGCAGGAGTGGAAGTTGATCACCACACACACCACTCAGTCCCTGGACAAATACAGCTGGAGATAATCTAAAGGAAAAGCGTTCCTCCTATCACACCACATACAAAAATACAATGAATCCCTTTAAATTATCACTTGGCAGAGAAACAAGCCAGTGAGGAAAAAAAAAAACCAAACAAAAAAACCCCAACCAACCAAAAACAGCATTAAAATAATTTCAAGGCACCCAGAAGGTTAAATAAGAAGAAACATTGGTTCCAGTCTAAGATCAATGGAATTAAACTGCTGAGCACCTCCCTGAAGTGTTTCACAAAGCAAGCAAGATCTTTCATAAAAATTAACTCATAGGGTAATTTCCAAATTAGCAGCAACTAAAAATCAGCAACCACTGAAAAGGGAAAAGGACAAAAATAAAACATGCCGGTCTCACCTCCAGCTACAAGAATTTTTACTGTCCATGAATAAATTCTACCAAAAAGATCCTTGTCAATCAGACTGAAGTTACAGTGACACAAAGCTTGTGTACAAAACTGGAATAGGCAGTTAAAAACCAGAGAACTGCAGAAAGATACACTCCATCCAAACATAATGGGTGACCCTATTCAGGAAAGCCACAAAGTCTCTCGCATCTTTGCTACAAGCAATCAAAATGCCTCTGGAAAACAAAACTAAACAAGAAAACCAAACCCAAAAACAGAAAAAAAAAAACCCCAAACCAATCCACATCAATGGACTACTTTAATGAAAATATCAAGACAAGGGATAAACTAGCTTAAGAACAGTAATCCAGCATCCAGCGTAGCAGCATCCTGTGAAACTGCCAACTCTACTTCAACAAAAGCTGAAACTCAGAAATTAAGAGATGCCAAGAACAACTCCCTTTCTAAGTCAATTTCCACAAATAAAATCTACTGTAATCTCAGAAAGACAAAACTTCCACAGCGCTCCACAACAGACTCCATTCCTTATTAGCATTTCAAGCCACCTGCTGAAGTATGCTTCCAGCCAGGATTTCACAGGCTCACTGGGATTCACAAATTTTAGAGTTTCACCAGTTCTGGATTACTCCACTAGCAGAACTTGTTATAAAAGGCAACAGTCATTTTATTAACCTTACTCTAAAACAGCTGCCTCATCTAACACAACTTCATTTGACTGGCAAAAAAACCCAACAGCTTGGTGTTGGCAGGTCTGGGATCAATACAGCAATGGAAAAAGGCCTTTTCTTGGTTTGTGACAAGTCATCAATGTTGGCAACTTTTTGGCCCTAAATTAGACTATGAAATTGCCTGCACATCTGAGCAGATGATAGGGAAAGAGAGGAGAGGATTAAGGGAAGGGAGATAGCAATGAATAGGGCATTCCAAAAATAAAGAATATTGCAGAAGCCTGAGACAGCAGGTCACAAAACACAAAGGCCTGCTGGTCACTTGGAAAAGGCAAACTGTGTTGAATAGCTTAAGCTGTTGGGTTTTAGAGTCAGGGATTGGTTGTAGAGGAAGAGGTTCTTAGGTTTTATGAGGTTTTTCGACTGTAATAAAAGAGTGACTTTCTCAGGCTGGATAACCTTGACATTCCTTTTAAACCATACTAAAACAAACATACCCACCAACTTTCCCAAACCAAATCAAGAAATGGCAACACTAACCATCATAGATGCTATTCAAGGCAATACACAAACCTCAGCATCTCAAGGCCAAGGACTCCATATGGAGAAATGCAAGCCAAAAGCAGGATTTAGGGCCAACTTCAAAATTGCACATATGTAAGAGAACTGCAATCACTTTAAGATCCTCACTGCATCCAAGCAGCTCGTTATCACCAGCCCCAGGCCCACAAGACTTCAGAGAAGGAAATAAAGTTATCAGTTGCAGCAGAGCACTTTCTCACAGCTGGTTTTAATTAAGCTAATTTGGCAGTAGTGATTGACAGCAAGCAGAGCCTTCCCAAATTACTTTCCAAGCATTTTTGCCAGTATTTCACCATCTGTGATTACCAGGATACTTGATACTAACTAGGATCTGTCTGAAGTTCAGTGTGTCCACTCTCCCTTAAAATCATCTGGTACAGCCACTGCTTACAGGTAATGTGGTGTTGGGAGAAGATGCAGAACTTGAGGAAAGGTATTGGATAAATTCCACTGAGAAAACCACTCCTGAAAAAGCAGACAGATCACTTGCCAGAACCCTATCATACCTTGGCCATACCCATGGTACATGAAACTTAAAAATGATCACATGGATATGGAGGAGATTTTGGAGCTGTAACAAATAGAAGAGCCTATATAATTTCTAGGCTAGTTGTGTAGTTTTGTGGATACATGCAAGATAGGGCATGTTTACCACAAAGAAATGCTTTAGGTTATACCATGATGCCAGAACAAACCAGGGTATGGCTAGACTGTGCAAATTTAAACCCCATTAAAGGAATGAGAAAGGTTCTAGCAAGGGAGTAATTTTAATGGCATCTAACTACATGGAATTTTTTTTCTAAGGTAAACCTGTGACCAGCAACTGGAGTGGGAGACACTAATGGTATCAATACCAGCACTGGTACATGAGACCAACATACATAAGAAACGGACCAGTAAATATAAGTCAAGAACATTAAAAAAACAAAAAGAAAAAAAATCCCAAATTTTCCTTCTGCAGGAACATTTAGCATGTACCCACACCTGGTCTGACCTGGTCTGTGTGGTTCACTCAAGGTATAAATATCTGATATAAACACTAGTTCAGATTAAAACACTGACCTGGCCAACTCTAATAAATGCAGACTGCTGACACTAAAGCCAGGGTAGTTGCCAGGAACCAAGCCTTAAGTCTGAACCAAGGCAAAGGAAACAATGAGATTTGCAGGATCATAAGTCTGGGCTTCACAAGAGCAGAATTCAGGAACCAGCTTCAGAAAAATCCACAGGATATGTGCCTCAGGAGAAGACGGTGCAGGAGAGTTTGCTCATTTTGAAGAATGACCCTACTATGCTCAAGATTCATAGAGCCAATGTGCAGAAAATCAAGGAATGGTACCAGGAGACCCACATGGACCAACAAGGAGCTTTTGACAATACTCAGATACAGAAAGGATGCACATGAGGTGGGAGCAGGGTCAGGTGAGTGGGGATGAATGTAGAGACACTGCCCTAGTGTGCAGACTTGGGAAGGTCAAATCCTGCCTGGAGCTCAAAGTAGTCAGGGACAAGAAATGCTTCTACAAGTAATTGAGCAGTAAAAAGGAGACTAAGGAAAATGTGGGCCTCCTGACGAGAAAAAAAATATGGAAAAGGTCTGGAGAAATGGGCAGGCAGATCTCACAAAGTTCAGCAAAGAAAAATGCAAAGTCTTGCTCCTGGAGAAGAATAACTATGCCCTACAGGCTGTGTGCCAACCTCCTGGAAAACAGCTTTGCAGAGAAGGACCTGGGAATCCGGGTGGAGCAGCTGAACAGAGCCAGCAACATGCCCTGGTCACAAAGGCAGCCAACAGCCCCCCCCAGGGTGGGGGGACCCTTCCCCTGGCTCAGCACCAGGGGGGCTCTGCTGCAGGGCTGGGGCACTGCTGGGCTCCCCTCGACACACAGACACACTGGAACCAGTCCAGTGAGCTAAGATGATTAAAGGATTGAAGCATCTGCCACGAGGGAAGGCTGAGAGAGCTGGGATTGTTCAGCCTTGAGCAGAGAAGGCTCAGGAGGACCTTAGTAGCATAACCTGATGGGAAGGATTAAAGAAGGCAGAGATGGGCCCAGAGGTGAGGTGCCCAGTGAAAGGGCAATAGGCAATGGGAACAAACTGAAAAGCAGGAAATTCTGTTTAAACCTAAGAAAAAACCCCACATCTGTACTAAGGGGGTGCCTCCTAGTTACAACTATTTTGTGACTCTGTAAAACACCCTTGTGTTCTAAATAAGTATTACTCTTAGAATTTTAGTGCAAGTACTGCCCCTCAACTGAGACTGCTTCAGAACAAATTAAATGCAGAGGAATCAACTGCAAAAAAAGACAAACCTTCCAGTTTTCTGGTAATACTATGTCAGGCAAAAATTCTTAACGATGCCTTAAAAAAGTGAGAACTCAATTTATCCCAAATAGAGCACAGGGTAAATCTAATAACTACAAGGTTAGGGTTCACTTAAAAAGAATTTCCTTCCCAGTATAATGAAATATATTGTTAATGGCTACTATTTGAGTCCAGGAGTGAAAATCCAGCCATCCTGCTGAGGTCATGATTGTTACCCATAATAAACTGGGTTTTACTACAGGCTTTCACAAGCAGCCAGTTAAATACAATGGCCAGGAATTGAGTTAGAAGGATCTGGGCAGTTTCTTTATGGTTGTTCAACATATTCAACATGACTGAAGTGCCCCACACTGACAAATTCCCCCAACAAATTTCACTCCTCAGAAAATTTCAAGCAGGTGGGTTTATTTTATTTGGATTATTATTAATGCCCTGCATTCTTCTAGTGAAAATTTACAGTGATGCCACACAAGGCACAGCTTCCCACCACAGCCCCAAACAGCTCATTCCCCTATGCCTCCTCCTCTGAGCCATCACAAGGACTCTCCTGGCTGAAAGCTCATACTGCCTTTGGAATGCCTTTCCATTTTGGTTTTCTGCTGTTTTGCAGTAGGCTGGCATTGTTTGCTATGCCATCAGTCAAAGAGAAACAGCTGGCTCAAGGTAAGCTGTAGAAGTAAGGGTTAGGGTTGAAGCACAAAGAATGCAAGTGATGTTTCAAAACACAGTTATAGCCAGTGCTAGCAGTGTTTCCCATTGCCAAAGCCCGAAAGCACATAAATACCTTTCTATCCACTCCTCCTCCACTGTAGCTCTACCCCTACCAGGCATCTTGTTTCCTGCTCACAACAGATTCCATCACTAAAAACTACCTATTATCCCAGAAACATGCAGAAGAATGAAGACAGATTGGAAAAAGTTATTGCGGCCTATGAACATTTTTTCTTTTTCAAGCCTGTCTACATAAGGTCATCTCTCCATGAAATCACACTGTAGTACCTGTAAAATTTTCCATGAGGACAAGCCATGATGAGAGGTAGACTCAGCACATGAAGTGCTTCAGTGAGTTTGCGGCTATACCGATTAAATCTTGTACCTACAAGGGGTGTCTTCTGACACCGTGGCTTAGATCACTTTGCAAAGCAGAAAATTTCACTCACAAAGTAGTTCTTTTTGCCAACTTAATATCAGATAAGCCTGCACCAGAATTCCATGGAATCAGATAATGGTTTGGTTTGGAAGGCATCTTAAAAACCATCTTGTTCCAACCCCCTGCCATGGGCAGGGACAACTTCCACTAGACCAAATTCCTCAAACCCCTGTCCAACCTGGCCTTCAAAACTTCCAGGAATGAGACAGCCACAACTTCTCTGGGAACTCTTCCACTGCCTCACCACCCTCACAGTAAATAATTTCTTCCTAATATTCAGTCTACACCTACACTCTCAGTTTGAAACCATTTCCATAAGTACATTACAGCAGAGTGAGAATACAGCAGTGACCAAACTGAAGGTGTCTCGCTTCCATCAGGATTACCAATTCCAGCCACAAATTAACACCAACCCCAAGGCCACATAGGATACTTGGGCAGCAAAGCAAAATTTAGGAAACTTTCACATCCTGTGTGGCCCAGCACATCACTGCAACTGCCCCCAGCACAGCTGTGCCATGACAACTGCTCACAGGCTGAGGGGAGGTGGTAAATTGGATCACTGAAAAACTGCACAAAAGTCACCAAAAATAGTCCTTAAAAATGTTACTATGTAGTCACTTAGAGCAGATTTACCACAAAAATCAACATAGTATGTAACTGTACTCTCAGAAACTTAGATTTGGAAAGCTCAGGTCGTTCTCACAGAACTGAAATGATCCCTGGCAAAACGGTAACATTCCTTAACATTCCTTAAAAGCGGGTCTTAAATAACAGCCCACCTGTTGACATTCAAATAAAACACAACTTTGGTGAACAGCAGCCAGAGACTGTGCAAGAATGTGGTAAATAAAACACAGGAGAGAGAAGGGCTGTCCAACAAGAGATGGAATAATTGCAACTTTGTCCTCAAATTTTTATTGGGTTTTTTTTAATACTTTTATATCCAGTAGAAAAACTCTCTAGAGAGATCCAGCATAATCAACTCCTCAATCTAGAACAAAGAAGGAACAGTCTTACCACAACACTGAAGGACAAACAAGCTGTATCTGAATATACATCTTTGAATCACTTTTTGTGACAGCAAAAATAATGAGAAAACATTCATACTTAATTGGGGGATTCTCCACAAAACTACTTAGCAAATCCATAAATGCATGCTGTGAAGATGAGGCAGTGATCTAACAACAACTAATTACATGTCAACAGTTCCAGTGAACAACAAATTAGGAGCAAAAAAAAAAAATAAATTCCAAGCTCGGTGTGAAAAACCTCATTTTTTATCTTGCACCAACAGTACCCTCTGCCGTTCCAAAGCTGCACTGCATAAGGTGAAATCCAGCCCTGACCATGGGGAACACTCAATCCATCAAAAGCACCTACCTAGCTTTATCCATTCATTATCTCACTTCCTGTAAAGATATTCCAGATATGTTAGTTTTTTCCTACTATGAAGCCAGGTTTTGGGTTGGTTATGATGTTAATCTATTTATTGTCCCAAGAGTTTCTTCTGTGATTAGTAAAAGACAGTTTTAGCCTTAAAAATAATTTTTAAATTAACAAAAAGAAAATAAATTGAAGGCTATCCTCTAAGGAAGACAAGACCCACTAAACACCCCAGTAATATTTTCTGGATCATTTCTGTAAAGCCAATAGGGGGTTTTAGATTTTAAATTCAGTGAACCAGTCAAGAGCCACACATGAGACAAATCCAAATATTCTACCACAAAGTTTTTCAAAAAGCAACTTAAAGGCTACATCCCATCTTGCAAATGGCCCTAGGGGTAACAACACAGGAAGACTCCCGTACTTCTGATATCCTGCAATAACCCAGCACACACATGTGGTAAGAAGGACCATCACGCTGCAGATGCAGCACAGCAAAAGCAGAAACAGGGAGGTGAGGCACAGTCCCATAGGCTTTCCTGTGATGAAGATTCCAGACCCATCCACACAGGGTCACTGTGAAGCTTCAGCAAAAGCCCTGAAGCCGAGGGGACACCACCCTCACAGTGTCCAGCTGATGATCTTCATAAGCAGAGAAATTCAGAAATTGAGAGTACTACTGTTCTTCTCCCCTCGTGTGGAAGGCAGTGTGAGGGAGGATAAGCACAAACTGTATGAGCACTACAGGAGAAGAAATGCCCCCAAGTGTGATTTGAAGCACAGGCATCTCACCACAGGCAGCCTGTATGAACAAGCACAAGGAGGAAAAGACATACAAGAGCAAGGAACGCTCTAACTAGATTACATGCTTAAGATGACCGTGCCAAAATTGAACTGTCAATGAATACACTGAAGTATAATCCAGAACTACAGGGAAAAAAACCAAAAACAACACAGAAAATATAACTCCTTCAGTATAGAGAAGAAACAAACTTGTACAACTTGCAATGGAAAAGAAACCTCTACTATCTGATCTCAAAAGCTTTTCAGGGCAGGGTGACACATAACAGAAAATGTCTACAGAGCTTAACACCAAAAGAAACGGAACAAAACATGTTGTCCTTAACTATACTGTCAACAAGAGACTTCCACCCAGTGCAGTGTCTTCTTCTGAAGCGATGGGAGGCAGCAGTCAGTTGCCTTTGACCAAAGGACACAACTTTGAAGCCCCAAAGATGGTTCAATATCTTTCCATCAGAGCAGACTTAGAACCACATTTTCATACATTTCAGAGCAACAGCAACATGACTTCCAAGTGTGTGGCAAGTATACAAATATTTGATCTTGGCAAGGGAAGAAAGTACTTCTGAGGGGACTCCGTGGTGTTGTAATGAGTTATGGTGAACAGCAGGCTGATCTGAATTGGCACCACAACACTGAAACCCCCATGTCTTTGCACTGAAAAGCATCAACTAGAACACAACTGCAAACCACATTTTTCTATTCCAGTCATGAAGATAGAGCCTCCAAAGAAATACGTGCTGGAGTACCACACTCCAGAAACATACATACAAGTTAGAGATTATTTACAAGTAACAATGTTTAATATTTTAAAATTTTTAAAAATTTCTCCACTAGAAAGATTATAAAGCCCAAATATGTAGAAAATAAGACTGCAAGAAGTTTATCAACTAATCTAAAACTCACAAACACATGTTGAGGGGAGAAAAAAAATTAAAACGAGAGCATGAAAGTCAGAGAAGCTTACAAATGACTTCATTGTGGTCAAAGTGATTTAGAGAAGACATCAGGAAAAATCTGTCTAGAGGGAAGAACAATTAAGCACTGGGATAGGATGTACCAGTCTACATGATTAGATTTTATAGAGTACTAATAATATATGTTGGAATAAAGAGATGTCAAATATATTATTTCTAAAAGCCCAGATAAAGACCTCCTGTAGTTCTTTCCAGGGCTATTTGCTACAATTTCCTATGAAGAAAAAAATTCCGAATAGCCATTATTAAAATATACAGCTTCTGAAACAAGTAGTAACATTTAAGATCAGATAATCAAGAAAACACACAGTATTAGAAATGAAGCATATTAACCTAAAAAGCATAGGACAATAATTTTTCAAATTAAGTGTTTACTAAAGTATCTTAGAAGGTACCTAAATGTTACACAGAAGGAAAGGAAACTGCCTTGTACTCCAGCTCACTCCCTGCTGCTTCTTAATGCCAGTGAGGTGGCTGGACTAAATGACAGAGTGCCAAGAGTACAAAACTACAAAAATGCAAGATAATGGCACTGAGGTACATAAAATAAATATTAAAATAAGTTAAAAATAAATAAAAACTGTGTTTTCAAAACTTAAATAATTATTTTGGAACTTAACACTATCCCTTTCTTACCTACAGACTGACTGTTCAGGACTAATATTCTCACTTGCTGATATTATCTTGTTGCTCTCGGTGCTTTAAAAAAAAAAAAAAAGAGATAATTAATTTTCAACCAGTTTTAACATTAGGACAGAAATAAGGAAGGAAGCTTCTGCTTTATGGCCAAAGAAACATTATTCTTCAATACAACCCAAGTCCTAAGAAGGTTACAATCACAACAATGCAACTACTTTCTCTGTACAATTGACAATTATCCCTCTAGAAATTTGAGACTGGTTCAAGCCTGTCCTTTAAGAGAAGCCAAAAAACCATTTGCCTTGATGAAGAAACAACACGGAAGAAAAGAGAAATTAAAATTATTAACACAGATTTGCTCCTATCTTCAAGATGAAACTTGCAATATGCAAGCACCTCCACGTGTTTATAATCCTGTCAGAGCCCAACATTCAACATGCAATTGCAGGGGATTTATACCCCACGTGGTTCCATGTAACTGCATTCCCCAAACGTTTAATTGGACCAGACAGACATTCCAGAGATGAGGGTTCACACTGTACAGGACACAGGAAGGGAACCACCCAGCAATCAACACAAAATGAAGCCTTCTGGAAACATTCATCCCACCAGCTCCCACTGGACATGGACAAAGGAAATACCACAAATAATGCTTTTTAATTAAAATGTGTTATAAAGTGTACACACTAGGAGGAACTGATAAAAAATATTATAAGACAAAATATCTTAGAAGAGGAGTACACTTACTTCTCAACTCCTACTAAAAGAAAAGAAATTTTGGTATTTGTTATGGATTAGTAGCTTTGGAAATTTCATCTTTCAAGGACAATAAGCGGAGCTGCTATGAGGAAGAGACAACCACACTGTTGGTGCAGTCACTGCAGGCAGAAAGACAGACAATTTTGTGCAATGGCTAAAAGGACTCAAAAGGGAAATGAATCGGGAACATACAACACTCTGGTTGCCACCAGCATATATCTTATTGCACAATTAATGAAATACCTCCAGTGTTCCTACACCACAGAGCTTTGAATCAATGAAGCAATTCATGGGAGAGATTTAAACAGCTTAGTGTAGATGCCTGACTGAAAAAATAAACTACCTCAAAAATAGTTTGGAAAACATCATCTGTGCTATAGCAGGAATTGCAGAACTTGAAGAAAACTGAATTGAAGAAAGATGTTCAGAAAGTTGAAACACGGTCAAATAAGCAATACAAATGCTCATAAGGATTAGAAAAAACATACACAAGTACACAAGGGAGACTTCAAGGACACCACTCCTTTTGGATGCAACACATTGCAGTGCCCAACACCCTCTGAAATGGGCTGCAACCCCACTATAGTCACTTCAGTAATGAACAAACCTATGTTCAACACTCCAGATAATTCCACATTTTTAGTCACAATCCAGACATGCCTATCATTAATAGCTGGCAGCAGCAGAAGTCATTAAAACACAGCAGTGTTCACACCCAATCCAGCTATTTTCAGCAGCTTTGCCTTCTCCAGCAAGAACTGATTACAACATGCATGGCCCCCCTTGCAACCATCATCTTCACACGAGTCCTCAGCTTCTGATTACACCGCAGTCAGTAACAGCCATCCTCTTCAGTTCTTTGTTATCCTGAGCTTACTTAAACAGCTGTGTGTCAAGCACTCAGAGCCTAAATTAGAAGTATTGCACATACAGCCACTGTCTTTCCTCACTGACCTTCTCATCTGCTGACTTCTGAAATTTCAAGAGACAGCCCTGATTACTTAGGTAATTACTTCTCACATTGTCTTCTGGTCCTTGCTTTATACCTACAATTATAAACCAAAAAAAAAAAAAAAGTGTAGGCATATGGAACACATATTCAATTCCCACTCTATCCTGCAAGTTCTTCAGGGGAAGGAAGTGACCATGGCCACAAGTTACAGATTAGGATGTTCTGACTGGACATTGGGAAAAATGTCTCTAGCAGAGCACAACGGAACAGGTTGCCCAGAGAGGGTGCCTGGTACTTGAAGTCTGTTTTTCTACTCATCACTCTGTTCTATACTCCCTTAAAAGTAACAGATTTTGGACTGATTCCCTTGAGAAGCAAAAGGTCTTTGTGACAGCAATATTAACACCTACATTGTTATTGTATATTCAATACATTCAATATTGTACGTTCCATATTAAGTGTCCCCTCATTTACCTGACATTTCTTCAACCAATTCCCAATATGAGCACCTCCAGTGCAACAAATGCACAATAAAGAGGTGTCTGAAACAGAAAGTGAGGTACCCAAAAGTATACAGAACAATTTAACTGACACAAAACAGCAACAATGTTTAGGACAAGGGATACAGGAATACCCAAATATAAAAAAAACCTCACACCACTCCAAATGACAATGAACCCTCTGTTCTACTACCTCATGCCTGGTCCCTAGGGAGGGCTACAGACAAACAAGGGATTGTGCAGGGATTGTGCAGATGATCAAACACCAGGGCACTGACAAGGCCTGTGAGGACAGACTGGGGCAAGGAGCTTGTTTAGCCTGCAGAAGACAGTGCCTGGGGGAGGCCGAAGGGCAGCACCTGCAGGGAGCTCCCGAGAAAATGGAGCCTGGTTCCCAAAGTGCCACATGGTGACACGATGAGAGACAGTGGGCACAAGTTGAAATGAGAGGTTTGGACTGATGGGTGTAAAGAAAAGTCTGTTCACCACAAAGACAGTGAAAAACTGGAAAAGACTGGACAGAAAGGTTGTGCAGCCTCCGTTCTTGGAAGTTTTCAAAACCTGACTGGATAAAGACTTGGTCTGAGCTGATAATTGATGCTGCTTTGACCAGGAGATTGGACTGGAAATTTAGATACATTCATTCCATCTAGTGTTATCCTCTAATTTTGCAAAGTCTTGCTCTGTTCTTAAAAACACTTAAGATTTTTTAAAGGTGTTTTAAACCTGAAAGAATTGAACATTAAAACTTATCCATGTAGATTTATTTTCCTCTAGCTTACTATATCTGGACACATAATATAAGATGGAAAGGGTTCTTTTTCCCCACGTTTTACACATTACACATGTAGTCACACAAATGTTGGAGTGTACTGCAGTTATCTCTAGTAAAAGCTCTTTCTACTATTAAGCCTCCAATGATAATGGCTAAATGGAATCAGAAAGAAATATACAAATAACTCAGGTGAGAGATGCAAAAAAAAAAATCTGCCTCAAACAACAGAATAGAGATGGAGATTCTGAATATATCTAATATTTCTATTTCTGAATATGGCTAATTCTGTTATTTCCCAAGACTAATTCACAGTCTCACCCTGCTTTGCTAGAATAAATCTACTTTCATCTTCAAGCTGATCTCATGTCAACAGTTACAGTGTGCAAACCTAAGAAGTACAAAGATTAGTTGCTTTCAAAGAAATAATGTAGAATGTGCACTTAATCTTTCAGGTGCTTACAGCATAGGAAACATTTGGAAAAGCACAGCTTCAACTATAATATATTTTTTCCCAAGTAAGTTTACATAAAGAAGCTTAATATCTTGAAATACTATTCATTCTCCTTCCTAATCTGGCTTTCTACAATCTTGGTTAGCCACACATTCTTAGCCTTTCCAAGCTCTATGTAGATGCTAAATTATTTTCTGAACCCGGGTAAATTCTTTAGAGTCTTAATGTAATTTCTACCCAGAGTTAAACATTCACTACCCTCTCTTCTTAATCACCTTCTGAAAAACATAAACAAATAGAATACTTTGCCATTCATTTAGGGCAATTTTATCAAGCATTTCTAGAAATATTAATTATCTTCCCCCCTTCTTTTTAACTCATTAATGTTTTAACTAGGCTTTAGGGGTGCTTTTTCAGACAACACCATTAGTCTGGAAGCTCAATACTACGTGAAGATGGTAACAGAAGCTCTCATATAGGTTTGCAAAGTAGTCAGACAAGTTTATGTCTGAAAATCTTAACAGGCACTATTATGTAAAAAGATAGATAATATCTATCTCAGGAAACGAAAGGTCACACACACTGCAGGAAGACAGAATAGGATGGGAGAAACAACAGTGCCTGCTAACACCACTGCCAGTTTTCTGAGATATTCTGCTGCTTGTGCCTCTGTTCTGAGCAGCCCCAGCTGTCCTTACACCAAGACTGTTACCAGTGACAGAGGGGCAGAACTCACCTATACAGATTTTGCCATGAAACACAAGAGACATATAAACAGATGTGCTTCTTAACACAAACTTGTCTCCCAAAACTTTTCTTTTACTTCTTTCTTTAAAGTTTGTGAAACTAAGAGCAGTAGTTGTTTTAATAATTATAAACATGCCCTCATCACTTGTCAGAGGACTGCAGCATATTTTCATCGTCAGGTCCCATATAAATTCTACCTGAAGCAAATTATCAAATGTGTTTTTATTTTCCTCCTACTTCAACCTCTGCAGAAGGATCTGCAGGTTTTCTGGATCTTCCAATTTTTCAAGATTAGAAGCATCCAAATTTTCTCCACAGCAACAACCCATGAGATAAGATTAAGTAGTAAGAACTTTTCTTCTCTCTCCTCAGCTGGCAGAAGTCCTTTAAATAGAACAAGCTGTTTTGTAAATAAATTAAGTAGCAAAGTCTGACCTCCTGAGAATTTTAGATTTGTCTACATTTTCTTCTCCCTGAAAGATTGCAAGCATAGTACTCAAAGCCTTATATTCCTGTATAGTCTCTCCAGATTCTTTGGGCAAATGCAGAATTTCAACTGAATGTAAAAGAAAAAAAAAAAAATCCATCAATTAGTAAAGAACTTCTGAACAGGAGTGTCATGAGATAAAACCAGAAACTTGTCACACAATGGGGCTTGATCAGATAATGAAAATAGCTATAGGCAACAGCATTAGATATAAGTGGATATAAATAGCAAGGTTTCTCCAAATTAAGTTACTGTAAAACCAAATGACTCCATGGAATGTTTTCTTAATTTTCACCCAGAGGATGGCATCTGCCGGTCTGTAACTGCAAAGACAATAAGAACGCTCCGGGTTTTTGCTCGTGGGCTTTTCCGTGGGTTCTCTGACCCGGCGTTTTCCCGGTGTCGGGCGGGCCGGGCCTCTGCTGCCCCCGCGCGGTGCCCGGCGGCCCTGCAGGCCCGGCCGCCGCAGCCACGCACGTCCAAAGCCAAAAACCAGCCTCGCTCCCTGGGGAAATTCAAAAGTTTAATAAAAGACAATAGGAGACAAACACTAATAAACCTAATAAAGCAAAGATTAACGGCCGGGTGCTTGGTGTTCGGCTAAGAGCACGCTTGCTAGTTCGGAGACTCTCTTTATATACTTTTTCTATTGCATCAGCCTATTGCATATTCATAAGCAATCATATATATTCAAACTTTTCCTAAAAAATTAATTTACGTGTTCCAAGAACTTCTTAGCATAACTCCTCCTCGGGAACGCCTTTTTAGAGCACGAACACCTCTCGGTTGTGGTTTTAGTCCGTTCTTTCCATCACCTCCCACTCGGGTTTTAGCCTGTACACTCTTCAGACGGTGATGATAGTTGGCATATCCGTAGCAGGGGTCTTCATCATATGGCCATTGGATGTTACCCAACCAAGGAGGCCGTTCACAAACATATCTATATCAGCTATTTCATTACTATGCCTAAGTTTAGTTAATAGAAACGTTTAACATCCATTTCAGTATTTTGCAAAAATCCAATATTGTAATATGTATTTATAAGAGGTTAAAATTAACTTTTCCTAAAGAGCTGGAGGGAGAAGGAAGAGAAGGTCCCTGTATTTTCACACAGTATCAGTTCCCTGGACCAATTCACTACACAAACAAGTTTTTCAGAATATCTGAACGCAAGCCAGAAGAGCAGAAACTGCTTAGCCAGGAGCTCAGCAGAAACTTTCCAGTACACACATTACCTACATTTTTACATTTCACATTACCTACTCTGTCATGTTATTTAGTCTTTACAAAGACTGAAGTATTTAACTGGGAAAAAAAAAAAATAGGAGCACAGAACCAGGCAAAAAACTTAATTCTTCACAAAGAAATGCATGCAACTTTCACTTCAAGCATGAGGCACAGTGTGCCTTAAAAATATCATTGTTTATAGAAACAGACAAGTATAAAACATGAAAAAAAAAATGCTCACACAGGAAGAAGAAAAAATTTATCATACAGCCATCTCAACACTTTTATAAATAGGTCCTTGAAGAAAGAAACGATCTTTGAAGAAAGATTAGTTTTCACTGAATGGGGACAAGGATAAGTAAATCTACTTATGGGGTAATTCCCTTCCTACTAAGGCACAAGCAAACACACGACTGCTGAGCAAAGTATACTTACACTAGTACAAAGTTATGTCAAAACCAGCAGCCAAGACACTTTAGGGTTTTTTCAAAACCTTTTTGGCCACATGGTTGCACATTAAACAAAATTAAAGTAGCCCTAATTTCCTGAAATTACATCAAAGTCTGCAGTGAGAAATTCTTATCTTAGCTCTTTTTAATGCTGTAATTATGAAGTTTTCTAGAAATGAATGGACTTGGCAATAACAAGTTTTTTGCTCTTACCCTAATGGTTCTTCTGACTTCTCAATTGTCATTTCCTGACGTCAGAGTTAATCACAAAGAAGGAATTCTGCATCTGCATCGAGACAGTATCAGAAGAGTGGCAAATCCACCACACAACAGCAGCTTTCTCTAGTCCTTTATCCATCCATCCATCCATCCATCCATCGGCACAGGAAGTGTAATTCGCATAGAAGAGTACAGCATAAAGAGTACCTAGCTCCACCTTACACGCTATTTTTAATTCTTATTGGAAAAAAATCTTATTTCAAGTTACTTATTAGTAACTACATTAAGAAACAAGATGTTCAAAGGTCAAAAAACACCAGCCCAAAATCGCTTCAGATAATGGCAGTTTCTATTCATGAAGGACAGACTGTTTTATGATACAATATGCTGTAATTATAAAAACAACTTCATGGGAAATAAAATACACAGTGAGAAGTAATATACTGTTATACAGTACTGAAGCTTTAATGTTTTTCTAATATGAATAAGGCCTCTTTTTCAATGACAGAATGGTTTAGGTTAGAAAGAACCTTAGAAGATCATCTAGTTCCAATTCCTCCACCATGGGCAGGGGACATCTTGTAATAAACAAAGCTGGTCAATGTCCCCCCCCAGCCTGGCCTTGTACACTTCCAGGGATGGGGGATCCACAACTTCTCCAGGGAACCTGTTCCAGTGTCTCACCACCCTCACAATGAAGAATTTCTTCCTCATACCTAATCAAAATCAATGCATAAACCTATCTTTCAAAAGTTTAGAAATATTAAAATTATATTTGAAGTATTGTTAAATAAGAGGCAAAATTAGAAAATTCAATCAAAATTAACACATTTTTCCACTGTAATTCAATTTGCATTGCATTATCTCAGGCTTTTGCTTCTAATGAAGTACCTGACCCAAACACAAAAGCTCTGGACTCAAAGATATAGAAAATAATGTTAAAATGAATCATAATGAAAAATAATAAAAGCCTTTCCATTGTTCAGATAAGGCACTTTTAAACACAGATTATAGCAGCAGTGGTAACAGAAAAAAACAGCATTACTAATTTCCTAGCAGCTTAATGGAGAACCGCCCATGCTCCACTTGGAACCTGATAGAATTGTATGGGGCAGGTCTCAAAAGGCTGAAAAGTCTTTGCAAGTAAATTCACAGTAATTAGGTTTCTAATTATACCCAGAGCATTAGTGATTGCTATGGTTAAAACAGCCTGAACTGTTTCATTATTCCTCTCTTTCTGAAAGCTCAGTCTTTCATGGTTTCAGCAGCAATTCTAGAAGTTTAGTCTGCCTGAACATGTATTTTTTTAAAGTTTCAACAGAAGAACAGAGAGTCCTGTGCTTATATATGGAGAGCAAAATTAAACTTTTCCACTATAAAAAAAAATACTCCCTGATATTGAAGCAGCTAGAAAGTGTGATGTACAGGGTCTTTGATGGGGGAAATGTAAAGGCTGAAAAGCCCCAGGCCAGAATTCACAACAGTTCAGGCTGTATGCTTAGTTCTGAAGGCACTTGCACAGCTGCATGAGGCAGCTTTTAGCAGCAACTCACAGTAGCCACATCATACCCTAATTACAGTACCTACGTCACACCACGAGCACTGCCCATGCAGACCACGCTTTATTGTCAATACAGTGCTCCAAAATACTGCCTGTGCTTTTATAAGCATCCACAGATGACCTCTGCCCCAAGCGAGCAACTCCAACATCTTGCTGCCCTCCTGAACTACAGACATAGAATGTGTAATTATAGGACAGCGAGTCTCGTTTGGCCAACTGGACTGAGATGAAAAACCTTGAGACCTTTATTCTATTCATAGCTCTGCCCTTGAGCTGCTGCATGACGTAGAAAAATTTGACTTTCCTGTGCCTCAGCTTCCTCTGCCTGCCTGAGTCAAGTCTATTCATCACCCTTCATCCTAAGAAATGTCCCTCAGTACATATTCTTATTAGGGTGGCTGGGCACAATTACAGCTGAGAAATAATATTTACATAGTATTTTATAGTTACTCTGAGATTGATTAACTTGTAACAAAGACAAAAAAATGCAATTGCACTCATAAATTATTAAATTTGCAACAATAAGGGTAAGGCTTCAGAAGTAGGAAGCCATTTTTCCCAACTGTTGGGAAAAATCAGCTTTTTTTTCACTACTTCTTTTAAAGCATACATGCAGCTGTTCATAGTGCTTTGAAAGAAGATACTCCTTGGAACATGCATACTCATTGTAGTTATAAAATACATCAGTTAAACTTTTCTGTAATTATTAACTCTTTTTGTGAGTGATTAAGGGGTACACTTCCTGCACTGCTGCAGCTCTGATGACTCACATTTAATCAGTGTCCAAACACTGAAACCCGCAGGATAACAACTGTGAAAAAGTGACATGCTGTAACAGAACCAAGTTAAAGTAGGAGGGATCCCAGTGTGATATGAAAGAAACACATGCATGCTGATAAGCACTTAAAAATGGAAAGAGCTGATTTTAATACATTCTGATTTTTTTATTTTTTTTTTTAAGGAACTGAGCAAGAAATGCTAAATCCTGACCCCCAGAGATATACATTCCTGGATTTTTGAAGCCTTTGGTTATGCAAAATACCAAGAACTGGTTAAGAAACATTCTGTAGTTTCTGTACCTGACTAGAATTTTGGCATTATCTTCACACATTGTTACCTCCTCAGGAAAGCAACACATACAAGAGCAATATAATCACCCAGTACCATGAAGGAGTAACCACTTGAAATCAGCTACCTCAGGTTCAAACGTCTATTCAAGATATGCACGCACAGTATAAATTACTTTTTGCCTGGATGCACAATTACATTCCTTCTGAAGTGCAGAAGGGATACATAATTCATAGAGAGCTATACCTCATGACCCAAGTGTACTTGTCCTTGCAAGTCATACCCAGGTTGTTTGGCTGCTTTATTGCCTCAGCCTGACACTGTGATGTAAACCCAGACTGCAATGACAAAAAATGAGATGTTACGGTGACATTGTTGAAAGAAGATAAGTAACTAGGAAAAATCTCCTTTGAAAAACATCCCTGAGTGTGACAGGCACAATCAGAATCTGTACCAAGGCTACAGTCAGATCACAGCAGCACCGGCTGTCCAATGGGTGACAAATCACAAATTACCTCCTTTGTCCCAGCGTCAGTAGAACCGATGTGAAACAGAACTGAAATGAGTGTGGAAGGTGCCCAAAGCCAGCCTGACTGTATCAAAGTCAACAGAAAAAGCGCCATCTATTCTATCAAATGAGTGATGGGGGAGCTCCCATCGAGTTTGGCAATACCTTAATCACTACAGCCAGTGCTGCAATGGCACAGGTGAGAGCTGGGGGGATGCACGGTGAGGAGAACGAGGAGGAGAGGCAGAGAACCACTCACTAACACAGATGACACGGCTCTCACAAGGAGGTATTGTTTCCAGCTGAACACATTGCTAAGGGGTTCACAGTCAGCTGAGATGAATAAATCCTTTCACCTCTGAAAGCACTCAGCTGCAGAGCAATTGCTACTAGAGGTAAAATGCTTTCACTGCAATGTACCTTTCCAGAATATGGAAAACTGCTGACTTTGACCTCTGGAAATCTGTATTGGAGGACACAGCTTTGGCTCTATGTTAGATACTGAGTACTGTTCATTATGAACACTCTCCCAATCCACCCATCCAAAGTCACAGGAACATACCCTTCCCAAAAATTTGTGGGGAGGCCAAGGAGAAAATGCACAAGTTGAGCAAGTGAAACACTAAGGCTGAGATCAACTGTGTTAAACAAACAAAAATCACACTGTTTTAAACTGGGCAATTCCTTAATTGTACCTATCAGGTAATAACACAAATGGAGAGAGGAAGGAATAGAAAGGGATTCAAACAGCATCAAGACAGACACTGTCAAGAGAAGCAAGAGCAACTTACTATTTTTAAAAGCAAAATTAAGGCCCAGCATTGAGCAAGGAGATGGAGAAGTATTCTTGCACCTTACTTTTCAATCTTGCTAAAAAGACAGCACTTGCCCAGAACTAAAACAGTAACCCAAGAAAGCCCAAATGAAGATAGTACAAGTACAATGTTACAGCCACCCCTGGAGCTGCAACATGCTCAAGTTGCTATGCCCTTAATGACCTTCACTAAACCTGCTCCTTGATATGCTCCTAAAGCCAGAAGAATGTTCAGGGAGTTTCCTCCTCTGGAGAAATCCCAAGGACAAGGCACGTTATACTTGATCCCTCTTTCAACAGCTCTGTCATGCATCATTTCTCATTGCCCCTGCAGAGTTTTGTCCTGCACTGTTAACATTATAGCAGCACTCGAAATTCCTGGAGACACAGCAGGGTCATAAAGTAATGCTGGGTATTTCAGTAAATAAGCAGCAACAGATCAGAAAAAGATGAGGTACTTTCATTCCCCTATGCTCCTTGTCTGTCCTGTGAAGTGCTGCCTTCTAAAAGACAGAGAGGCACTCGTGAATTTTTTAGTTTTAAGTCTTGGAAGTTCTGATTCCCATTCACTGAGCAGACTGTCTCTTCTGTCCTGGTGGCACACAGGCAGCTGCATCGGGTGAGCCGGGCAGGCAGTTCTGTGCAGTTACATCCAGCAGCCAGAGCAAGAGCAATCAGCTGCCAGCCAAGAGAGAAATAGCTGGCACAATTACAGCTGTGAAAGATACTACCACAACTGAGTGTCCTGGAGTTGCTGGAGTTTAAGTTTAGCCATGCTCCTTATTCTGGCAGGCTAAGAGGGAGCACAAAGTAACTTGAGCAGTGGCAATTTCTGGACACCAAATAAATTCTTTCCTGTGCTCTGCACAGATAAGAGTATTATTCACCATAGTTAGTACACTATAGCTTTAAGTTTCAAGCTGAACACAAGTGGAATACTTCAGCCCAATATGAGAAATCTTAGAAAATTTAAGCTACTTTACCAGACAACTCTTGTTTTAACTTCTATTTTTACATCTTCGTTTCTAATATTCACTGCTGCCTCAATAACATTACTTGCTATTTTTAGCATTTCAAAAAAGCATTACTGTGATCCTCAAATCCCTAAAGCATCTGAAAACTATCAAAGAGATCCTTAAAACTGTAGCTGGATGTATGTTATGAGAACTTTTTAAAAATTTGTTCTCAATTTTGGTGCAAAGAGTACAGCACTAACACAAACTACAGCCAAGTGAATGAAACAAACCTTAAAGTTCCTAATAACTCAAATAAAATAATTCATCTCAGTAATAATAATAATCCATCTCAGTGCTGTACCCAGTTTTTTAATGCAAAGCAAAAAAAACACCAAAAAAACCCCCAAAAAACAACAACAAAAAAACCCCAACTGTTTCAGGAAGCTTAGAGTGCTGCATAATACTGTCCAAAACAGTCTTTTTTTAAAAAGAAATGCCCATAAGGTTAGGCTTTCCAGCCTGGGAAGCAGAGGCAACAACAATAAAGTCTGCTTTAAAGAATAGATACACACAGACACCCCCCTAAAGCTAACACCACAGAGAGCAATTAAATTTGCTACCATCACCATTTGCTTGCTGTCCTTCACAACAGCACTGTGAGTGCCTTTTCAAAAAACATGCTCCCTCAGCCACCCAACCATCAATTCAGCCATCCCAGCTCAAACCATTTTCATCAGATTTATGGTCCCAGAGCCAAGTTGAGCTGGCCCGGAGTTGTTATTTTTTATAGGAGCACTCCTGCATTCCCATCTTCTGGCAAAGGCAAGTAGGACAGTCACAGGACAACACAAAACCATTACGTGACTCTCCACAAAGAGGACAAGTTTGTCTTCATGGCCTAGTTGTTCACACACCAACTGAATGTCTTTTCATTGGTCCTTCATTAAACAAAGAACAGAAGTCAGATGTCAGCGTACATAAGATCCATTCCCTTGACGCAGAACAAATGGCACTCCCAGGAACCCAAGACACAACAGTCATACCCACCCACCCTGGGTGCCACCACACACCCATGAGGATTTAGCCACCTGAGAAAGAGTACACATTTTCCAAACCCTTGCAAGAAGATCCATTTTCTCAGTACAATGTTAGACTTTAACACAAGAATTGACAAAACTACCATTTCACTTTGAAAGAGAAAAAAAAATATCAATATTAATATAAATACTGTATAATAAGATAATAAAGGTTTGATTGCTTTTGATTAATTCAGCCTTTTTTGCTGCATGACTGGTTTCCATGGAAATGCAAGCAGATTAAAAACCTGCAACCAGAAGTGAGTCAGTTTTGCCTGTTTATGTCTCCACAGTTCCCTTGGAAACAGACATTAAAAAAAAAAAAAAAAAAAAAAAAAAAAAGTAAAAAGGATAAGGGTCCTGAAATACCTTCGGAAATTCTCTTCCCAAAGCTTTATCTCTTTGCCTGTCTTGCCAGAATTAGAGTTGAAAATAACACAGAGCAACAGATGACAGAATAGTGACTTGATTTTTTTAAGGAGACATCAACAGAACATACCTGGAGATGTTTCAAAAACCACATTCAAACTGACAAGCTCAAATTGTATTAACGTGGGTTTTGGCAAAACTACTTCACGCAGAGTATATATTTCTTTAAATTAGTTCAATGCTAATGTAGAGAGAAACACAAAAGAGAACAAGAAAAGAGAATCACACTGTCCTTGTCTCAAGTACATTTCAATACTTTGAGAGAGAAGGAAAAAGCAAAAGCTGCCTTGGGGGAATAAATCCAATATTTCCATTGGCAGGATGCTTTTTAATAGAATCATTCCTTCCTTCCAATTCATTTGAAGTTGCAAAAGTTAGGTTAAGTAACAAACATCACTAGTAACTTTGTTACACATAAAAATGCATTCTTCCTAGCCGCTAAAGCAAACCTAGGAGGCCCTGTCAGCAAGACTCCATCTCCCACCACACTTTTCAAAGACAACAGTGCACCCTCCTAGGAGCTGGATCTTCTCACGGGTACAGATAACATCTTCCTTCCTCAGAGCCAAATGCATCAGGGAAGGAATAGGATGGGAATTTACTAGGAAAGAGGCTGCAATGCATGTCTCATGACCTTCGAAGCCTGCTCCTATCACTACCACTGCATCACTACAGTGCAAGATCCCCTGACAACTAAGTGTCCAGAAACACAAAGAACAGCAGTAAAATTATTTGCTCCTGTAAATTCCTTCTAGAATGTTCAGAACAGCCAAACCGGATTACAAACTATTTATTTCCTTGTTTGTCTCCCACATCATTATCAGTTCTACGTGCTCAGCACACCTCCCTGCAACTCAACACTTCACCAGAGAGCTGTGGAATCCACCGTTACTGCCTGCCTGGGAAGAACGTGCAGGGACGGCACACATCTCTTATCACTACCTCAGAGACTGAAGCTGCATTACAAACATCAGGAAAAAGGAAATCTTACCTCTGTCCTAAACCAAACAATCACCAGAACTCAAGGGCTCTTCTGCATTCAGCATTACACCCCTTATTTTTGTATTTTGCTGCTGCTCTGAGAACTCACAATATTCTGACACCAACATGAAACAGGGCTTGGGGAAGAGTAGCCAGTCATGATACTCACTAAAAGGATGAGAGAGGGGTAGCAATCACTGGAGGTTTATCTTGAATAGAAGTAGTTGAACTTAATTCAATGTTAATTAGTTCACATTAGCGGAATTCAATCTATTCTTGTGACAGTAAAGATAAGCCTTAGAGAATTAATTATTTCCTATTCCCCTTTGTATTTTGGCAAGGTGTAGAGTCACACAGGAAGGAGAATAATCTCACAGTACTCACTAAGGCATCACTCCAGGAGGACAGATTTACCATTAAGTGAAGAACATTTAATGTTTAGGGAACATTAAGAGAAATATTTATGTATATCTTTCAGTCTATTTTGAAGTTTAGCCTCCTTTCTTGTACAGGTTGGATGTATATATAAACAATATAATTTAGCTATTAATTTACTTTAGCAGCTAAATACACAAACATCCAAGTGTCAGGCTGACCAGTTTACACAGTAAACCACTTTACACAGTTACCATTCAAATTCATCCATTACAATGATAGGCACAGGCATCTTCTAAAACATTAAGTGAACAAACCACACAAGCAGCAAATAAGCAGATCAAGTGTTTTCCACCATACTCTACAACAAATTTGTTTGTTTCCATTAGTAAACTCAGGTGTTGTTTACTAAAACCAGTCTCTGAAGAGATTGCAAGGGTATCAGGTGTCAGGACCAGCTTAGTTTCATACCTCCTCTAGCACAAAGAGCAGAACAAAGATGAATTTCACTGCTGAAGCTAGGGAGTCACTATTAAACAGATGAAAGGCACTGGTCACAAGAAAAGTGAAAAAAATTTCATAAGAAGATAACTCACACAAAATCAATAGTCTTTGTTTAGTAAAGACCCCAAAATTAACACAACAGACTTAGTTTTGCCTTTGGGGACATCAGCATTATCATATCAATCTTAAGGAAATTTACAAGGTCACACACTGCATTGTAATTCAGGAAATAAAATCACAACAATTATCACGCACCACCTGTCTGGTGCACATAACTAAGCCCGACTCCTCTTCTGCAAATACAAAGTACAATTGCATCATTATACATTGTATCATATTACACATTGCCAAGAAAGCCTAATAGTAGTTAAATAAGTAATTAAAATCTGTTATTTGTTAACTTTCAAATGCCGATTTATAGAAGCTTAATATTAACTCTTTGTATCAAGTTTCCCAAAATGGGGTTTTAAATTTGTACTTGAAATTTGCCTAAGTTCCTCCTGTGTTAAAGTGCATGATAAATAAAATGGGGTTTAATACACAAAAAAAAGTCTGAAGATCAACTGAAAACAGGTACCATTTTTACTGTTTCAAAAGTAACATCTGCCCCTTTATGCTAGACTGCTGTTTATGCTAATATTTCAAAGAACATCCAAAATTTAAGACACAATCCACTAAAGTGTCTAGAAGGAGCACTTCAGCCTAAATCAATTGGGACAACTGATAAAGAACAGTAAACTAAATCCTCAAGCTAGCATAATCTCTTTGTACATGTTGAAGAAGCTTAATGCAAGCAATGCAACTTCCAAGAATAAATTAATGACACATTTTACACAAAGATTAGACAAAGGGAGACACACACACACCAAACCAAAGGTCTGTTACGGTATCTCACAGTGCTCCTGTCAGAACATCCTGGGTACTCAAAATCTGCCAATGCACTCAAAGGAAATCACTCTAACTAGGCTGCAACTTAGAGTCATCTTTCCAGGTAAAAGTGTTCCATTTATAGAAATCCACAGTGTCTGCACACAGATTTGCAACATTGCATTGCAACCCAAAGTTACCACAAAACTCCCCAGGGACTGACATGGTGTAAAATAACAAATAGCACACACAGCTAAAGGCACAAAATCCGAAGAGGACTGGAGAAAGCTAGAATCCTCCTCAGCACCCTGGTTCATAGCACATAAACACATAGCTGCTTCTTCATTTGTAACAAAGATCACACACAAGTTGTGGCATGAAAGGTTTTTTTGCAGGCCTTGGGAAGTCCAACATGATTTCCTGGTGGCGTAAAGGAAGTAAAGGATAGTAGGTGGTATAATTTCATAACAGATCACCTTGTTATCATCATGCAGATATGGCAAAACTGTTCTTTTAACCACAACTGTATTTCTTTTCAAACAGCAAGTATTTTCTATACCTAGTCAACAAAAGTGCTATTTTTCAGAAGCTCATAAGACTTTTAACTCTCTCTCTGAAGCACAAACCTGAAGAAAAAAATCCCTGCTCAGAAAAACACTATACATCTCCTTCTACAAATTTAGTCTTACAATACCTGTTCTAGTCTAAGGCCCCTTAGTAGTTGTCCTGTCAAAATCAGTGCATCAGCACAAGTGTCATATCCAAGTCATCATGCAAAACTTCTTAGGAGCGCATAACAACAGATTTGGAGCACATAGAAGTAGAAAAATGCTAAGTTCAAGAAGCATTGGAGCAGAAACCTCTATCATCATCCACAAAAATGCAATACAGCAAAGAAGAAATTTGACCAGTGGTTTCTTGTCAGTTCTGGATCAGTGTTTCTCAGCTGCTGTTCCAGGGAGCAACAGTCAGCTCTGAGACATTTCAAACAGCCTGTGGAACAGCTGCAAGGAAGGCTGGCTTGTGTTTTGGGCAGTAGGGTAGAGGAGGGAATTGTTTTCTTGTTTTTATATTTTCAATAAATAGTTCTTGCATGCAGGCAAAATCAACACAAACAAAACCAAGAGCAATCAAAGTTCAGCTTGATTTCTGTCTCGCTGCAACTGTAACCTTCTATGGCCTTACTGCACAGTACAATCCTCAGATTGTATTCAATGAGGTCAGATATCTCTTTAGACTTAAAAAGGTTGGGAGACATCCTTTAGATGACAGATAGTTGGCAGATAACGACATGGAAGATAAATGGAAGATGAGGATTTCTGAAGGACAAAGTAAGATGATGAGATAACCAGGATATACGATTACAGAAAGAAATCAAAATTCACCAGACAGAAAAAACAAAACTTGTCTCAGATATTTCAAAATGCACAGAGGATTCAGGAAACAAAAGCCTCATCATACAAATTCTTTATCCTGACAATTAGGAATCATTAACTAGCAGAATATTCCAAGAACTGAGACCTCTAATACTAGATTTATAAAGCATGAACCTGCTCTTGTACCCAGTAATAAAAGTAAAGCCATAAAGAGCATTAGGTAGTCACAAATTCGACCCCTTAAGCATACTAAAAGCTCTAGCATTTGAGTGGGCTTAATCACATCCCTTTAATACAACTAAATCAGAACCATCTCACCGCGATTGCAACTATTTAACAGACGTTTTAGGAAGCCCGGAAACAGTTGCACCGTTCTCCTACTTACTTGAATCCTCCCAACGGAGAAGGTGCAACTTCCAAGCAGAATAGTACAGAAATCCCAGTACCAGAAAGAGGCAGAGGGCTAGCAGCAGGTTACGCATAAACACCAAGAGTCCCATCTTCACATTAAATCTGCTCTTCTACATGACCTGAGAAAGAAAAACAGATTGAGGTTGGAGCCACCTTCCCTCCAACGGGCATCCTCTCCAAAACATGCAATCCCATACCCACCATAACGCACAGATTCCAAGCCATGCTCTCCACAAGCTAAAACACACGCGTTCCCCAAAGCACACCAGTGAAACAAGACCCACCCCAGACATCTGCCTGTTCTGCCCGTCACAAGGGTCACTGCCACTCCGGAGAGGCGGGGGGTCACGGCCACGCCGTGACAGAGCATTAGCCCCGCTCCTGCCCACTTCGGACAACCGAGTCCAGCACGGCCCTGGCCGCGGAGGCCTGGCGAGCACCGCGTCCTCCCGGCACGCCGCAGAGCAAACCCACAGCGCCGGGTGTCCCGAGGCCAGCAAAGCGCCGGTCCCGGCTGGAGCCCCGCGGAGCCCCGGGCACTCGGCGCTGCCCCAGAGACGGTAAACGCGCCAGGGGAGAGGGGCTCGCCGGGCCCGGGCAGGACGGCAGCTGTCCGCCGGCTAACAGCTGCCAGCGGCTGGCTGGAGCCTGGCTTTAAACGGGCAGCAGCGTCGCCACCGCCGGGCTGCCTTCGCCTCGCCGTGCTTCGCTACCGGCTACGCCGCGCCTCGCTCGCCCCGCCGGCCGCTGTGACCGGCCCTGCCCGCCTTCCCCGCCCCTCCTCACCCGGC